>NC_088413.1:80559552-80602052 GCF_034236695.1 Oncorhynchus nerka | reverse complement strand
AGAATGGAAGGACATGAGAAAAGAGAGAGGAGAGAGGAGGAAGGGAGGAAGGGAGAATGGAAGGACACGAGAAAAGAGAGAGGAGAGAGGAGGAAGGGAGGAAGGGAGAATGGAAGGACATGAGAAAAGAGAGAGGAGAGAGGAGGAAGGGAGGAAGGGAGGAAGGGAGAATGGAAGGACATGAGAAAAGAGAGAGAATACAGCAGTTATAGAAAAATGTGATGACATCAGAGCATGAACAATGTTGGGCTGAGAGAGTGTGTGTGTGTGTGTCAGTGTGAGTGTGTGTGTCAGTGTGAGTGTGTGTCAGTGTGTGTGCCAGTGTGAGTGTCTGTCAGTGTGTGAGTGTGAGTGTGCGTATGTGAGTGTGTGTGTGAGTTACTATAGGCTACCACATTAGGCTTCTATAGGCTACTAGGCTACTGGGCTACTATAGGCTTCTAGGCTATTAGGCTACTAGAGGCTAATAGGCTACTATAGGCTACTACAGTAGGCTACTACATTAGGCTACTTCTACACCTGCATTGCTTGCTGTTTGGGGTTTTAGGCTTGGCTTCTGTACAGCACTTTGAGATATCACTACACACTACACACTCTGGTAAATTAACAACAAAGAATATGAAAAGTGCATCAGAAGTTTCTCACATCAAAATCAAAATGAACACTAATCAAACCTGAAAAATACTTAAAACAATGTAAGGCTGAATGCAACCAGATCTGGGATCAGGTCCCACGCTGTCTATATAACCTCATTCATTATGAACTAAAGGGGAAAAACAGATCCTAGATCACCACTCCTGGCAGGCCCGGGTTAAGCAGACCAAGGTGGCATAGAGGTCTTGGAGCTGTCACATCCCTAACTCTTCCTCTCTCGTCTGCCAACAGGTGGGGACAGGTGAGGAGGAGGAGGAGTACTGCCTGTAGAGATGACAGCTCCCTCCAGGAGGAGTACTGCCTGTAGAGATGACAGCTCCCTCCAGGAGGAGTACTGCCTGTAGAGATGACAGCTCCCTCCAGGAGGAGTACTGCCTGTAGAGATGACAGCTCCCTCCAGGAGGAGTACTGCCTGTAGAGATGACAGCTCCTCATCATTAACCCCCAGGGTTCCACTGCTCCCTCCAGGAGGAGTACTGCCTGTAGAGATGACAGCTCCCTCCAGGAGGAGTACTGCCTGTAGAGACGATAGCTCCCTCCAGGAGGAGTACTGCCTGTAGAGATGATAGCTCCCTCCAGGAGGAGTACTGCCTGTATAAGGCCCTGTGAGTACTGCCTGTAGAGATGATAGCTAGAGACTTGAACGGCTCTCCGTCCCAAACTTTCAAATTGTATTTCCAAGCACTAGCATTTCGCACCCCGATTATTAAAATTGGTTTAAAACATGACACTTAGACTTCCTTGGCTGAGAATACAGAGACAAATTGTGTTTCCTACTTCCAATTGGAAGAGGTGGTGGCCCCTGATGTATCCCTTGATGCATCACATCTGCCCGTGATTGGGTGTCTCATAATACGGCACACCATTGGCCCCGGCGTCGTCCGGGGTTTTGGCCGCTGTAGGTCGTCATTATAAATAAGAATGTGTTCTTAACTGACTTGCCTAGTTAAATATAAAAACAAAACAAACAAAACAAAAACAATGTAAACTTTGTTCTGTTACTGATCATACCATCTCTATTTGGCACAACATTTAAAAACGATGCAACTGGGAAACGGAATGACACGCCCAGACTCCGATATCTAACTATAAGGCCCTGTGGTTTGGACAGACTCCAATATTTAACTATAAGGCCCTGTGATTAGGACAGACTCCAATATTTAACTATAAGGCCCTGTGATTAGGACAGACTCCGATATTTAACTATAAGGCCCTGTGGTTAGGACAGACTCCAATATTTAACTATAAGGCCCTGTGGTTAGGACAGACTCCAATATTTAACTATAAGGCCCTGTGATTAGGACAGACTCCAATATTTAACTATAAGGCCCTGTGGTTAGGACAGACTCCAATATTTAACTATAAGGCCCTGTGGTTTGGACAGACTCCAATATTTAACTATAAGGCCCTGTGATTAGGACAGACTCCAATATCTAACTATAAGGCCCTGTGGTTTGGACAGACTCCAATATTTAACTATAAGGCCCTGTGGTTAGGACAGACTCCAATATTTAACTATAAGGCCCTGTGATTAGGACAGACTCCAATATTTAACTATAAGGCCCTGTGATTAGGACAGACTCCAATATTTAACTATAAGGCCCTGTGATTAGTCTGACAGACTCCAATATTTAACTATTAGGACAGACTCCAATATTTAACTATAAGGCCCTGTGATTAGGACAGACTCCAATATTTAACTATAAGGCCCTGTGATTTGAACAGACTCCAATATTTAACTATAAGGCCCTGTGATTAGGACAGACTCCAATATTTAACTATAAGGCCCTGTGGTTAGGACAGACTCCAATATTTAACTATAAGGCCCTGTGGTTAGGACAGACTCCAATATTTAACTACTGTTTAACTACTGTTGTTTGGAAGATGGCCTTTCACATCACTCCAATGGTCTGAATGTGGTATCTGTATCCTTGGCGTTATCATGGATACTAAGGGTTTAAGGACGTTCATTCTTTAACTTTAATATGGAAAAATATGACCTTGGCATCCCATAATCTGAAACCATCAATTTATTAATTTCAAATGTGTTCAAAGAGTTTATCTAACACACAAGAAACATTTTATAGTGAAATTGTCCCCAACTTCCAAATGCTCTCTGAGTCCTCTAAATCAGGTAGACACATTCCTATACATAGGATATGGGAGTGCCCTGCAGTTAAATGCTTTTATTTTCAAAGAACGTGAATGTAAATATGAAATAGTCACTTGAACCTCTCAATCAATCAGAGAAGATGACTGCTTGCTGCACATTTGTGTTCAGGGGGCTCTAAAATGGCTGCCACCTCATTCTCTCCCATTCAACCAGTATATACAGCTGCTGTTAGAAGTTATATCATTAGAATTATCGACAGCGAGAATCCTTGGTGCTAGTTTATTAAGAAACAATTGAGGGACTGGACAGATAAACACTAAAGCCCCCACACATTCAAACTAACTATCGATATTTAATTATACTTGTATTTGCATTCTTTGCTTTCAGGCCCACAAGGAGTGAAGGGGGCTTCTCTGGTTGTTGTGGGAGAGGAGGGGGGGTTCTCTGGTTGTTGTGGGGAGGCAGGGGGTTCTCAGGTTGTTGTGGGGGAGGAAGGGGGTTCTCTGGTTGTTCTGGGGGAGGAAGGGGGTTGTTGTGGGGGAGGAGGGGGTTCTCTGGTTGTTGTAACTTGGGGAGTAGGGGGTCTCTGGTTGTTGTGGGGAGGGGGGGGTTCTCTGGTTGTTGTGGGGGAGGAGGGGGTTCTCTGGTTGTTGTGGGGGAGGAGGGGGTTCTCTTGTTGTGGGGGAGGAGGGGGGGTTCTGGTTGTTGGGGGAGGAGGGGGGGTTCTCTGGTTGTTGTGGGGGAGGCAGGGGGTTCTCAGGTTGTTGTGGGGGAGGAAGGGGGTTCTCTGGTTGTTCTGGGGGAGGAAGGGGGTTATCTGGTTGTTGTGGGGGAGGAGGGGGTTCTCTGGTTGTTGTGGGGGAGGAAGGGGGTTCTCTGGTTGTTGTGGGGGAGGAGGGGGTTCTCTGGTTGTTGTGGGGAGGAGGGGGTTCTCTGGTTGTTGTGGGGGAGGAAGGGGGATTGAGGGACGGTAAGGGGAGACTCAGGGGATGGATGGGTGGGAGGGGGATGGGAAGCAGCTTTCTTCGGTCGGGTTGGTGACGGGGTCAGAGTGGGAGGATGGGGCTAGATGGGGCTAGATGATGAGGATGGGGCTAGATGGGGAGGATGGGGCTAGATGATGAGGATGGGGCTAGATGATGAGGATGGGGCTAGATGGGGAGGATGGGGCTAGACGGGGAGGATGGGGCTAGATGGGGAGGATGGGGCTAGATGGGGAGGATGGGGTTAGATGGGGAGGATGGGGCTAGATGGGGCTAGATGATGAGGATGGGGCTAGATGGGGAGGATGGGGCTAGATGGGGAGGATGGGGCTAGACGGGGAGGATGGGGCTAGACGGGGAGGATGGGGCTAGACAGGGAGGATGGGGCTAGATGGGGAGGATGGGGCTAGATGGGGAGGATGGGGCTAGATGGGGCTAGATTATGAGGATGGGGCTAGATGGGGAGGATGTGGCTAGATGGGGAGGATGGGGCTAGATGATGAGGATGGGGCTAGATGGGGAGGATGGGGCTAGATGGGGAGGATGGGGCTAGATGATGAGGATGGGGCTAGATGGGGAGGATGTGGCTAGATGGGGCTAGATTATGAGGATGGGGCTAGATGGGGAGGATGGGGCTAGATGGGGCTAGATGATGAGGATGGGGCTAGATGGGGAGGATGGGGCTAGATGGGGAGATGAGGATGGCGCTGACAGTGTGGGAAGGGGTGTCAAAGGGTGGGAAACTTGGATTCTGGGCGGGGAGGGAGGATGCGGACAGGTGGAAAAGGGACTGAGGAGGTTGGATAGAATGGGTTGGGAGAGGGGAAGCCATTTTTTGTTTATTTTATGTGCATAAAAAATATGAACATCCTGTTCTTTATCTTTGTTGCCTTTCTCTGATTGTTGTTTCTTCTTCTGTGGTTTGGCAGCACACAGGCACAAGACAATTAGATGTGAAAAGATGAGACGCAAATATGATAACTGAATATATCTGAATATATCTGAATTAATATGACTTTAAATGTTATACCTGAACCTGTAACCCCATTCTGAAAAAATTACAAACTAAATAAAAGTAAACATCTCCATCCGGCACAGATTAGTGATTCTACCTACCCCAGAGCGGCACAGATTAGTGATTCTACCTACCCCAGAGCGGCACAGATTGTGATTATAACTACCCCAGAGCGGCACAGATTAGTGATTCTACCTACCCCAGAGCGGCACAGATTAGTGATTCTACCTACCCCAGAGCGGCACAGATTAGTGATTCTACCTACCCCAGAGACAGATTAGTGATTCTACCTATTAGTGATTCTACCTACCCCAGAGCGGCACAGATTAGTGATTCTACCTACCCCAGAGCGGCACAGATTAGTGATTCTACCTACCCCAGAGCGGCACAGATTAGTGATTCTACCTACCCCAGAGCGGCACAGATTAGTGATTCTACCTACCCCAGAGCGTGCACAGATTAGTGATTCTACCTACCCCAGAGCGGCACAGATTAGTGATTCTACCTACCCCAGAGCGGCACAGATTAGTGATTCTACCTACCCCAGAGCGGCACAGATTAGTGATTCTACCTACCCCAGAGCGGCACAGATTAGTGATTCTACCTACCCCAGAGCGGCACAGATTAGTGATTCTACCTACCCCAGAGCGGCACAGATTAGTGATTCTACCTACCCCAGAGCGGCACAGATTGTGATTCTACCTACCCCAGAGCGGCACAGATTGTGATTCTACCTACCCCAGAGCGGCACAGATTGTGATTCTACCTACCCCAGAGCGGCACAGATTAGTGATTCTACCTACCCCAGAGCGGCACAGATTAGTGATTCTACCTACCCCAGAGCGGCACAGATTAGTGATTCTACCTACCCCAGAGCGGCACAGATTAGTGATTCTACCTACCCCAGAGCGGCACAGATTAGTGATTCTACCTACCCCAGAGCGGCACAGATTAGTGATTCTACCTACCCCAGAGCGGCACAGATTAGTGATTCTACCTACCCCAGAGCGGCACAGATTGTGATTCTACCTTACCCCAGAGCGGCACAGATTGTGATTCTACCCAGAGCCCTACCAGAGCGGCACAGATTAGTGATTCTACCTACCCCAGAGCGGCACAGATTAGTGATTCTACCTACCCCAGAGCCAGATTGTGATTCTAGAGCGGCACAGATTGGATTCTACCTACCCCAGAGCGGCACAGATTAGTGATTCTACCTACCCCAGAGCGGCACAGATTAGTAATTCTACCTACCCCAGAGCCACAGATTAGTGATTCTACCTACCCCAGAGCGGCACAGATTAGTGATTCTACCTACCCCAGAGCGGCACAGATTAGTGATTCTACCTACCCCAGAGCGGCACAGATTAGTGATTCTACCTACCCCAGAGCGGCACAGATTAGTGATTCTACCTACCCCAGAGCGGCACAGATTAGTGATTCTACCTACCCCAGAGCGGCACAGATTAGTGATTCTACCTACCCCAGAGCGGCACAGATTAGTGATTCTACCTACCCCAGAGCGGCACAGATAGTGATTATAACTACCCCAGAGCGGCACAGATTGTGATTCTACCTACCCCAGAGCGGCACAGATTGTGATTCTACCTACCCCAGAGCGGCACAGATTGTGATTCTACCTACCCCAGACGGGTAGGTAGTGATTATAACTACCCCAGACGGGTAGGTAGTGATTCTAACTACCCCAGACGGGTAACGGGTAGGTAGTGATTCTAACTACCCCAGACGGGTAGGTAGTGATTATAACTACCCCAGACGGGTAGGTAGTGATTCTAACTACCCCAGGCGGGTAGGTAGTGATTCTAACTACCCCAGACGGGTAGGTAGTGATTATAACTACCCCAGACGGGTAGGTAGTGATTATAACTACCCCAGACGGGTAGGTAGTGATTATAACTACCCCAGGCGGGTAGGTAGTGATTATAACTACCCCAGACGGGTAGGTAGTGATTATAACTACCCCAGACGGGTAGGTAGTGATTCTAACTACCCCAGGCTAACTAGGACGGGTAGGTGATTCTAACTACCCCAGGCAGGTAGGTAGTGATTCTAACTACCCCAGGCGGGTAGGTAGTGATTATAACTACCCCAGGCAGTTAGGTAGTGATTCTAACTACCCCAGGCGGGTAGGTAGTGATTATAACTACCCCAGGCAGTTAGGTAGTGATTCTAACTACCCCAGACGGGTAGGTAGTGTATCTAACTACCCCAGGCAGTTAGGTAGTGATTCTAACTACCCCAGACGGGTAGGTAGTGATTCTAACTACCCCAGGCAGTTAGGTAGTGATTATAACTACACCAGACGGGTAGGTAGTGATTCTAACTACCCCAGGCAGTTAGGTAGTGATTCTAACTACCCCAGACGGGTAGGTAGTGAGTCTAACTACCCCAGGCAGTTAGGTAGGGATTCTAACTACCCCAGACGGGTAGGTAGTGATTCTACCTACCCCAAGCAGTTAGGTAGTGATTCTACCTACCCCAGACGGGTAGGTAGTGATTCTAACTACCCCAGGCGGGTAGGTAGTGATTCTAACTACCCCAGGCGGGTAGGTAGTGATTATAACTACCCCAGGCAGTTAGGTAGTGATTATAACTACCCCAGGCAGGTAGGTAGTGATTCTAACTACCCCAGGCGGGTAGGTAGTGATTATAACTACCCCAGGCGGGTAGGTAGTGATTATAACTACCCCAGACGGGTAGGTAGTGATTCTAACTACCCCAGACGGGTAGGTAGTGATTCTAACTACCCCAGACGGGTAGGTAGTGATTCTAACTACCCCAGGCAGGTAGGTAGTGATTCTAACTACCCCAGGCGGGTAGGTAGTGATTATAACTACCCCAGGAGGGTAGGTAGTGATTATAACTACCCCAGGCAGTTAGGTAGTGATTCTACCTACCCCAGACGGGTAGGTAGTGATTATAACTACCCCAGGCGGGTAGGTAGTGATTCTAACTACCCCAGACGGGTAGGTAGTGATTCTAACTACCCCAGATGGGTAGGTAGTTATTCTAACTACCCCAGGCGGGTAGGTAGTGATTCCACCTACCCCAGGCGGGTAGGTAGTGATTATAACTACCCCAGACGGGTAGGTAGTGATTCTAACTACCCCAGACGGGTAGATAGTGATTCTAACTACCCCAGACGGGTAGATAGTGATTCTAACTACCCCAGACGGGTAGGTAGTGATTCTAACTACCCCAGGCAGTTAGGTAGTGATTCTACCTACCCCAGATGGGTAGGTAGTGATTCTAACTACCCCAGGCAGTTAGGTAGTGATTATAACTACCCCAGGCAGTTAGGTAGTGATTATAACTACCCCAGACGGGTAGGTAGTGATTCTAACTACCCCAGGCAGATAGGTAGTGATTCTAACTACCCCAGGCAGTTAGGTAGTGATTATAACTACCCCAGACGGGTAGGT
The DNA here is from genome assembly GCF_034236695.1 of Oncorhynchus nerka. Taxonomy (NCBI): domain Eukaryota; kingdom Metazoa; phylum Chordata; class Actinopteri; order Salmoniformes; family Salmonidae; genus Oncorhynchus; species Oncorhynchus nerka. The sequence continues at coordinate 80,593,844 of NC_088413.1, read as the reverse complement.
AGTGATTCTAACTACCCCAGGCAGTTAGGTAGTGATTCTAACTACCCCAGACGGGTAGGTAGTGATTCTAACTACCCCAGGCAGTTAGGTAGTGATTCTAACTACCCCAGACGGGTAGGTAGTGATTCTAACTACCCCAGGCAGTTAGGTAGTGATTCTAACTACCCCAGACGGGTAGGTAGTGATTCTAACTACCCCAGGCAGTTAGTTAGTGATTCTAACTACTCGATGGGAGGAGACGGGTAGGTAGTGAGTCTAACTACCCCAGGCAGTTAGGTAGTGATTCTAACTACCCCAGACGGGTATGGGGATTCTACCTACCCCAAGCAGTTAGGTAGTGATTCTACCTACCCCAGAGGGTATAGTGATTCTAACTAGGCGGGTAGGTAGTGATTATAGCTACCCCAGGCGGGTAGGTAGTGATTCTAACTACCCCAGGCGGGTAGGTAGTGATTATAACTAGGCAGTTAGGTAGTGATTATAACTACCCCAGGCAGGTGGTAGTGATTCTAACTACCCCAGGCGGGTAGCTAACTACCCCAGACGGGTAGTGATTATAACTACCCCAGACGGGTAGGTAGTGATTCTAACTACCCCAGACGGGTAGGTAGTGATTATAACTACCCCAGGCAGTTAGGTAGTGATTATAACTACCCCAGGCGGGTAGGTAGTGATTCTAACTACCCCAGGCAGTTAGGTAGTGATCTAACTACCCCAGACGGGTAGGTAGTGATTATAAATACCCCAGACGGGTAGGTAGTGATTCTAACTACCCCAGACGGGTAGGTAGTGATTATAAATACCCCAGACGGGTAGGTAGTGATTCTAACTACCCCAGACGGGTAGATAGTGATTCTAACTACCCCAGACGGGTAGGTAGTGATTCTAACTACCCCAGACGGGTAGGTAGTGATTCTAACTACCCCAGGCGGGTAGGTAGTGATTCTAACTACCCCAGACGGGAGGTAGTGATTCTAACTTGGGTAGGTAGTGATTCTAACTACCCCAGGCAGTTAGGTAGTGATTCTAACTACCCCAGACGGGTTAGTGATTCTAACTACCCCATACGGGTTTGTAGTGATTCTAATTACCCCAGACGGTTAGGTAGTGATTCTAACTACCCCAGGCAGTTAGGTAGTGATTATAACTACCCCAGGCAGTTAGGTAGTGATTATAACTACCCCAGGCAGTTAGGTAGTGATTATAAATACCCCAGGCAGTTAGGTAGTGATTATAAATACCCCAGGCAGTTAGGTAGTGATTATAACTACCCCAGGCAGTTAGGTAGTGATTATAACTACCCCAGGCAGTTAGGTAGTGATTATAACTTCCCCAGGCAGTTAGGTAGTGATGATAACTACCCCAGGCGGGTAGGTAGTGATTCTAACTACCCCAGGCAGGTAGGTAGTGATTCTAACTACCCCAGGCAGTTAGGTAGTGATTCTAACTACCCCAGGCAGTTAGGTAGTGATGATAACTACCCCAGGCAGTTAGGTAGTGATGATAACTACCCCACAGTTAGGTAGTGATTATAACTACCCCAGGCGGGTAGGTAGTGATTATAACTACCCCAGGCAGTTAGGTAGTGATTATAACTACCCCAGGCAGGTAGTGATTATAACTACCCCAGGCAGGTAGGTAGTGATTATAACTACCCCAGGCAGTTAGGTAGTGATTATAACTACCCCAGGCAGTTAGGTAGTGATTATAAATACCCCAGGCAGTTAGGTAGTGATTATAACTACCCCAGGCAGTTAGGTAGTGATTCTAACTACCCCAGGCAGTTAGGTAGTGATTATAACTACCCCAGGCAGTTAGGTAGTGATGATAACTACCCCAGGCAGGTAGGTAGTGATTCTAACTACCCCAGACGGGTAGGTAGTGAGTCTAACTACCCCAGGCAGTTAGGTAGGGATTCTAACTACCCCAGACGGGTAGGTAGTGATTCTACCTTTAGGTAGATTCTACCTACCCCAGACGGGTAGGTAGTGATTCTAACTACGGCGGGTAGGTAGTGATTCTAACTACCCCAGGCGGGTAGGTAGTGATTATAACTACAGGCAGTTAGGTAGTGATTATAACTACCCCAGGCAGGTAGGTAGTGATTCTAACTACCCCAGGCGGGTAGTGATTATAACTACCCCAGGCGGGTAGGTAGTGATTATAACTACCCCAGACGGGTAGGTAGTGATTCTAACTACCCCAGACGGGTAGGTAGTGATTCTAACTACCCCAGACGGGTAGGTAGTGATTCTAACTACCCCAGGCAGGTAGGTAGTGATTCTAACTACCCCAGGCGGGTAGGTAGTGATTATAACTACCCCAGGAGGGTAGGTAGTGATTATAACACCCCAGGCAGTTAGTAGTGATTCTACCTACCCCAGACGGGTAGGTAGTGATTATAACTACCCCAGGCGGGTAGGTAGTGATTCTAACTACCCCAGACGGGTAGGTAGTGATTCTAACTACCCCAGATGGGTAGGTAGTTATTCTAACTACCCCAGGCGGGTAGGTAGTGATTCCACCTACCCCAGGCGGGTAGGTAGTGATTATAACTACCCCAGACGGGTAGGTAGTGATTCTAACTACCCCAGACGGGTAGATAGTGATTCTAACTACCCCAGACGGGTAGATAGTGATTCTAACTACCCCAGACGGGTAGGTAGTGATTCTAACTACCCCAGGCAGTTAGGTAGTGATTCTACCTACCCCAGATGGGTAGGTAGTGATTCTAACTACCCCAGGCAGTTAGGTAGTGATTATAACTACCCCAGGCAGTTAGGTAGTGATTATAACTACCCCAGACGGGTAGGTAGTGATTCTAACTACCCCAGGCAGATAGGTAGTGATTCTAACTACCCCAGGCAGTTAGGTAGTGATTATAACTACCCCAGACGGGTAGGTAGTGATTCTAACTACCCCAGGCAGTTAGGTAGTGATTCTAACTACCCCAGACGGGTTAGTGATTCTAACTACCCCAGGCAGTTAGGTAGTGATTCTAACTACCCCAGACGGGTAGTTAGTGATTCTAACTACCCCAGGCAGTTAGGTAGTGATTCTAACTACCCCAGACGGGTAGGTAGTGATTCTAACTACCCCAGGCAGTTAGTTAGTGATTCTAACTACCCCAGACGGGTAGGTAGTGAGTCTAACTACCCCAGGCAGTTAGGTAGTGATTCTAACTACCCCAGACGGGTAGGTAGTGATTCTACCTACCCCAAGCAGTTAGGTAGTGATTCTACCTACCCCAGACGGGTAGGTAGTGATTCTAACTTCCCCAGGCGGGTAGGTAGTGATTATAGCTACCCCAGGCGGGTAGGTAGTGATTCTAACTACCCCAGGCGGGTAGGTAGTGATTATAACTACCCCAGGCAGTTAGGTAGTGATTATAACTACCCCAGGCAGGTAGGTAGTGATTCTAACTACCCCAGGCGGGTAGGTAGTGATTATAACTACCCCAGGCGGGTAGGTAGTGATTCTAACTACCCCAGACGGGTAGGTAGTGATTATAACTACCCCAGACGGGTAGGTAGTGATTCTAACTACCCCAGACGGGTAGGTAGTGATTATAACTACCCCAGGCAGTTAGGTAGTGATTATAACTACCCCAGGCGGGTAGGTAGTGATTCTAACTACCCCAGGCAGTTAGGTAGTGATTCTAACTACCCCAGACGGGTAGGTAGTGATTATAAATACCCCAGACGGGTAGGTAGTGATTCTAACTACCCCAGACGGGTAGGTAGTGATTATAAATACCCCAGACGGGTAGGTAGTGATTCTAACTACCCCAGACGGGTAGATAGTGATTCTAACTACCCCAGACGGGTAGGTAGTGATTCTAACTACCCCAGACGGGTAGGTAGTGATTCTAACTACCCCAGGCGGGTAGGTAGTGATTCTAACTACCCCAGACGGGTAGGTAGTGATTCTAACTACCCCAGATGGGTAGGTAGTGATTCTAACTACCCCAGGCAGTTAGGTAGTGATTCTAACTACCCCAGACGGGTAGGTAGTGATTCTAACTACCCCATACGGGTAGGTAGTGATTCTAATTACCCCAGACGGTTAGGTAGTGATTCTAACTACCCCAGGCAGTTAGGTAGTGATTATAACTACCCCAGGCAGTTAGGTAGTGATTATAACTACCCCAGGCAGTTAGGTAGTGATTATAAATACCCCAGGCAGTTAGGTAGTGATTATAAATACCCCAGGCAGTTAGGTAGTGATTATAACTACCCCAGGCAGTTAGGTAGTGATTATAACTACCCCAGGCAGTTAGGTAGTGATTATAACTACCCCAGGCAGTTAGGTAGTGATGATAACTACCCCAGGCGGGTAGGTAGTGATTCTAACTACCCCAGGCAGGTAGGTAGTGATTCTAACTACCCCAGGCAGTTAGGTAGTGATTCTAACTACCCCAGGCAGTTAGGTAGTGATGATAACTACCCCAGGCAGTTAGGTAGTGATGATAACTACCCCAGGCAGTTAGGTAGTGATTATAACTACCCCAGGCGGGTAGGTAGTGATTATAACTACCCCAGGCAGTTAGGTAGTGATTATAACTACCCCAGGCGGGTAGGTAGTGATTATAACTACCCCAGGCAGGTAGGTAGTGATTATAACTACCCCAGGCAGTTAGGTAGTGATTATAACTACCCCAGGCAGTTAGGTAGTGATTATAAATACCCCAGGCAGTTAGGTAGTGATTATAACTACCCCAGGCAGTTAGGTAGTGATTCTAACTACCCCAGGCAGTTAGGTAGTGATTATAACTACCCCAGGCAGTTAGGTAGTGATGATAACTACCCCAGGCAGGTAGGTAGTGATTCTAACTACCCCAGGCAGTTAGGTAGTGATTCTAACTACCCCAGGCAGTTAGGTAGTGATGATAACTACCCCAGGCAGTTAGGTAGTGATGATAACTACCCCAGGCAGTTAGGTAGTGATTATAACTACCCCAGGCGGGTAGGTAGTGATTATAACTACCCCAGGCAGTTAGGTAGTGATTATAACTACCCCAGGCGGGTAGGTAGTGATTATAACTACCCCAGGCAGGTAGGTAGTGATTCCACCTAACCCAGGTGGGGTCAGATGGTTTCTGCGTTTCTGCCCCAGTATCGTTAAAATGATTACACCCTCTACAGTACAAATGTCTGTCTGACAGACTCAGTACCAGCTCTATTCTGACCCGTTGGCCGGTCCATAGGAGACCCATATCACCGTCCTGTTGGCAGGTCCATAGGGAGACCCATATCACCGTCCTGTTGGCCGGTCCATAGGAGACCCATATCACCGTCCTGTTGGCAGGTCCATAGGGAGACCCATATCACCGTCCTGTTGGCCGGTCCATAGGAGACCCATATCACCGTCCTGTTGGCAGGTCCATAGGAGACCCATATCACCGTCCTGTTGGCAGGTCCATAGGGAGACCCATATCACCGTCCTGTTGGCCGGTCCATAGGGAGACCCATATCACCGTCCTGTTGGCAGGTCCATAGGGAGACCCATATCACCGTCCTGTTGGCCGGTCCATAGGAGACCCATATCACCGTCCTGTTGGCAGGTCCATAAGGAGACCCATATCACCGTCCTGTTGGCCGGTCCATAGGAGACCCATATCACCGTCCTGTTGGCCGGTCCATAGGAGACCCATATCACCGTCCTGCCCGCTTTAATGGCTGCTGATAAGGAAACCGCGTCTCAGACACTCCTAGGCCGCTAATTGATTCAATAGGAATCATCTAGAGTTCCACTAGGCCCTGGGTGAAGTATCACATCCCATTGAAAAGACATGGGATGCATCTGAAATGGCACCCTATTCCCTATATATAGTACATTACTTTTAACCAAAGCCCATGAGTCTCTGGACAAGAGTAGTGCCCTATATATATTAGAGTGCCATTTGGGACCCTACCCTGGAACCCCTAGGTATGAGCTATGAGAGGCAGCAGACAGACAACAAAAGGGTATGGATGGAGACTGCCTGGCTGTGTGTACATTTACCCAGATGTAGAAACCCTAGAAATTGAATGAATAGCATTAAATAGAATGGAATGTATTTCTATGGTAGAAACAAATCCCAAAAAATGAATCTCAATATATACATTTGAAGTCAGAAGTTTACATACACCTTAGCCAAATACATTTAAACTCAGTTTTTATTTTATTTTTACAATTCCTGATATTTAATCCTAGTAAAAATTCCCTGTTTTAGGTCAGTTAGGATCACCACTTTATTAAAAAAATGTGAAATGTCAGAATAATAGCAGAGAATTATTTAATTCAGTTTTTTTTTCTCCATCACATTCCCAGTGGGTCAGAAGTTTACATACACTCAATTAGTATTTGGTAGCATTGCCTTTAAACTGCTTAACTTGGGGCAAACGTTTTGGGTAGCCTTCCACAAGCTTCCCGAAATAAGTTGGGTGAATTTTGGCCCATTCCTCCTGACAGAGCTGGTGTAACTGAGTCAGGTTTGTAGGCCTCCTTGCTCACACATGCTTTTTCAGTTCTGCCCACACATTTTCTATGGGATTGAGGTCAGGGCTTTGTGATGGCCACTCCAATACCTTGACTTTGTTGTCCTTAAGCCATTTTGCCACAACTTTGGAAGTATGCTTGGGGTCATTGTCCATTTGGAAGACCCATTTAACTTCCTGACTGATGTCTTGATGTTGCTTCAATATATCCACATACTGATGCCATCTATTTTGTGAAGTGCACCAGTCCCTCCTGCAGAAAAGCACCCCCACAACATGATGCTGCCACCCCCGTGCTTCACGGTTGGGATGGTGTTCTTCGGCTTGCAAGCCTCCCCCTTTTTCCTCCAAACATAACGATGGTCATTATGGCCAAACAGTTCTATTTTTGTTTCATCAGACCAGAGGACATTTCTCCGAAAAGTACGATCTTTGTCCCCATGTGCAGTTGCAAACCATAGTCTGGCTTTTTTATGGCGGTTTTGGAGCAGTGGCTTCTTACTTGCTGAGCAGCCTTTCTCAGGTTATGTCGATATAGGACTCGTTTTACTGTGGATATAGATACTTTTGTACCTGTTTCCTCCAGCATCTTCACAAGGTCCTTTGCTGTTGTTCTGGGATTGATTTGCACTTTTCGTACCAAAGTATGTTCATCTCCAGGAGACAGAATGCATCTCCTTCCTGAGTGGTATGACGGCTGCGTGGTCCCATGGTGTTTATACTTGTGTTTGTTTGTACAGATACATTGTTGTTTGTACTATTGTTTGTACAGATAAACGAGGTACCTTCAGGGGTTTGGAAATTTCTCCCAAGGATGAATCAGACTTGTGGAGGTCTACAATTTTTTTCAGAGTTCTTGGCTGATTTATTTTTATTTTCCCATGATGTCAAGCAAAGAGGCACTGAGTTTGAAGGTAGGCCTTGAAATACATCCACAGGTACACCTCCAATTGACTCAAATTATGTCAATTAGCATATCAGAAGCTTCTAAAGCCATGACATAGTTTTCTGGAATTTTCCCAGCTGTTTAAAGGCACAGTCAACTTAGTGTATGTAAACTTCTGACCCCCTGGAATTGTGATACAGTGAATTATAAGTGACATAATCTGTGTGTAAACAATTATTGTAAAAAATACTTGTGTCATACACAAAGTTGATGTCCTAACCGACTTGCCAAAACTGTAGTTTGTTAACAAGAAATTTGTGGAGTGGTTAAAAAACGAGTTTTAATGATTTAAGTGTATGTAAACTTCCGACTTCAACTGTACATTATTAGCTACATTATTAGCTATATTATTAGCTACATTATAAGTTACATGATTAGTTACATTATTAGCTACATTACACGTTACATTATTAGCTACATTATAAGTTACATTATTAGCTACATTACACATTACATTATTAGCTACATTATAAGTTACATTATTAGCTACATTATTACGTTACATTATTAGCTACATTATAAGTTACATTATTAGCTACATTACACATTACATTATTAGCTACATTATAAGTTACATTATTAGCGACATTATTAGCGACATTATTAGCTACATTATTAGCTACATTATTAGCTACATTATAAGTTACATTATTAGTTACATTATTAGCTACATTACACGTTACATTATTAGCTACATTATAAGTTACATTATTAGCTACATTACACATTACATTATTAGCTACATTATAAGTTACATTATTAGCTACATTACACGTTACATTATTAGCTACATTATAAGTTACATTATTAGCTACATTACACATTACATTATTAGCTACATTATTAGCTACATTACACGTTACATTTTTAGCTACATTATTAGCTACATTATAAGTTACATTATTAGCTACATTACACATTACATTATTAGCTACATTATTAGCTACATTACACATTACATTTTTAGCTACATTATAAGTTACATTATTAGCTACATTATTAGCTACATTACATGTTACATTATTAGCTACATTATTAGCTACATTACATGTTACATTATTAGCTACATTACATGTTACATTATTAGCTACATTATTAGCTACATTACATGTTACATTATTAGCTACATTACATGTTACATTATTATCTACATTATTAGTTACATTATTAGCTACATTATTAGCTACATTATTAGCTACATTATTAGTTACATTGTTAGCTACATTATTAGCTACATTACATGTTACATTATTAGCTACATTACATGTTACATTATTAGCTACATTATTAGCTACATTATTAGTTACATTATTAGCTACATTATTATCTACATTACATGTTACATGATTAGCTACATTATTATCTACATTATTATCTACATTATAAGTTACATTATTAGCTACATGATTAGCTACATTGAAAACTACACATTGAAAGCATGTTACAGTAAGCAGACTCACTTTGTGCCAGAATAGAATATTTATCCATTTGACCCTTTCTCTTTGTCTTTCCAATCAAATATCCATCCTTCTCTCTCCTCTCTCTCCCCCTCGTTCTATCTTTCTGTCACTCATGTTGTTGAACCTGGTTTTCAATGTGCTGAACCCTGCAGAACTGTCTAAGAGGTCCACGTGTAGTCCACTTGTCATTCCAATCTCCTTTGCATTAGCGTAGCCTCTTCTGTAGCCTGTCAACTATGTGTCTGTCTATCCCTGTTCTCTCCTCTCTGCACAGACCATACAAACGCTCCACACCGCGTGGCCGCGGCCACCCTAATCTGGTGGTCCCAGCGCGCACGACCCACGTGGAGTTCCAGGTCTCCGGTAGCCTCTGGAACTGCCGATCTGCGGCCAACAAGGCAGAGTTCATCTCAGCCTATGCCTCCCTCCAGTCCCTCGATAACACTGCTACTCCTACTGCTCTCTCTTCGTCCGCCCACGTGTTCTCGCACACCCCGAGAGCTTCTGGTCAGCGGGGTGGTGGCACCGGGATCCTCATCTCTCCCAAGTGGTCATTCTCTCTTTCTCCCCTTACCCATCTGTCTATCGCCTCCTTTGAATTCCATGCTGTCACAGTTACCAGCCCTTTCAAGCTTAACATCCTTATCATTTATCGCCCTCCAGGTTCCCTCGGAGAGTTCATCAATGAGCTTGATGCCTTGATAAGCTCCTTTCCTGAGGACGGCTCACCTCTCACAGTTCTGGGCGACTTTAACCTCCCCACGTACCTTTGACTCATTCCTCTCTGCCTCCTTCTTTCCTCTCCTCTCCTCTTTTGACCTCACCCTCTCACATTCCCCCTACTTACAAGGCAGGCAATACGCTCGACCTCATCTTTACTAGATGCTGTTCTTCCACTAACCTCATTGCAACTCCTCCAAGTCTCCGACCACTACCTTGTATCCTTTTCCCTCTCGCTCTCATCCAACACTTCCCACACTGCCCCTACTCGGATGGTATCGCGCCGTCCCAACCTTCGCTCTCTCTCCCCCGCTACTCTCTCATCTTCCATCCTATCATCTCTTCCCTCTGCTCAAACCTTCTCCAACCTATCTCCTGATTCTGCCTCCTCAACCCTCCTCTCCTCCCTTTCTGCATCCTTTGACTCTCTATGTCCCCTATCCTCCAGGCCGGCTCGGTCCTCCCCTCCCGCTCCGTGGCTCGACGACTCATTGCGAGCTCACAGAACAGGGCTCCGGGCAGCCGAGCGGAAATGGAGGAAAACTCGCCTCCCTGCGGACCTGGCATCCTTTCACTCCCTCCTCTCTACATTTTCCTCTTCTGTCTCTGCTGCTAAAGCCACTTTCTACCACTCTAAATTCCAAGCATCTGCCTCTAACCCTAGGAAGCTCTTTGCCACCTTCTCCTCCCTCCTGAATCCTCCTCCCCCCCCCCCTCCTCCCTCTCTGCAGATGACTTCGTCAACCATTTTGAAAAGAAGGTCGACGACATCCGATCCTCGTTTGCTAAGTCAAACGACACCGCTGGTTCTGCTCACACTGCCCTACCCTGTGCTCTGACCTCTTTCTCCCCTCTCTCCCCAGATGAAATCTCGCGTCTTGTGACGGCCGGCCGCCCAACAACCTGCCCGCTTGACCCTATCCCCTCCTCTCTTCTCCAGACCATTTCCGGAGACCTTCTCCCTTACCTCACCTCGCTCATCAACTCATCCCTGACCGCTGGCTACGTCCCTTCCGTCTTCAAGAGAGCGAGAGTTGCACCCCTTCTGAAAAAACCTACACTCGATCCCTCCGATGTCAACAACTACAGACCAGTATCCCTTCTTTCTTTTCTCTCCAAAACTCTTGAACGTGCCGTCCTTGGCCAGCTCTCCCGCTATCTCTCTCAGAATGACCTTCTTGATCCAAATCAGTCAGGTTTCAAGACTAGTCATTCAACTGAGACTGCTCTTCTCTGTATCACGGAGGCGCTCCGCACTGCTAAAGCTAACTCTCTCTCCTCTGCTCTCATCCTTCTAGACCTATCGGCTGCCTTCGATACTGTGAACCATCAGATCCTCCTCTCCACCCTCTCCGAGTTGGGCATCTCCGGTGCGGCCCACGCTTGGATTGCGTCCTACCTGACAGGTCGCTCCTACCAGGTGGCGTGGCGAGAATCTGTCTCCTCACCACGTGCTCTCACCACTGGTGTCCCCCAGGGCTCTGTTCTAGGCCCTCTCCTATTCTCGCTATACACCAAGTCACTTGGCTCTGTCATAACCTCACATGGTCTCTCCTATCATTGCTATGCAGACGACACACAATTAATCTTCTCCTTTCCCCCTTCTGATGACCAGGTGGCGAATCGCATCTCTGCATGTCTGGCAGACATATCAGTGTGGATGACGGATCACCACCTCAAGCTGAACCTCGGCAAGACGGAGCTGCTCTTCCTCCCGGGGAAGGACTGCCCGTTCCATGATCTCGCCATCACGGTTGACAACTCCATTGTGTCCTCCTCCCAGAGCGCTAAGAACCTTGGCGTGATCCTGGACAACACCCGGTCGTTCTCAAATAACATCAAGGCGGTGGCCCGTTCCTGTAGGTTCATGCTCTACAACATCCGCAGAGTACGACCCTGCCTCACACAGGAAGCGGCGCAGGTCCTAATCCAGGCACTTGTCATCTCCCGTCTGGATTACTGCAACTCGCTGTTGGCTGGGCTCCCTGCCTGTGCCATTAAACCCCTACAACTCATCCAGAACGCCGCAGCCCGTCTGGTGTTCAACCTTCCCAAGTTCTCTCACGTCACCCCGCTCCTCCGCTCTCGCCACTGGCTTCCTGTTGAAGCTCGCATCCGCTACAAGACCATGGTGCTTGCCTACGGAGCTGTGAGGGGAACGGCACCTCAGTACCTCCAGGCTCTGATCAGGCCCTACACCCAAACAAGGGCACTGCGTTCATCCACCTCTGGCCTGCTCGCCTCCCTACCACTGAGGAAGTACAGTTCCCGCTCAGCCCAGTCAAAACTGTTCGCTGCTCTGGCCCCCCAATGGTGGAACAAACTCCCTCACGACGCCAGGACAGCGGAGTCAATCACCACCTTCCGGAGACACCTGAAACCCCACCTCTTTAAGGAATACCTAGGATAGGATAAAGTAATCCTTCTCACCCCCCTTAAAAGATTTAGATGCACTATTGTAAAGTGGCTGTTCCACTGGATGTCATAAGGTGAATGCACCAATTTGTAAGTCGCTCTGGATAAGAGCGTCTGCTAAATGACTTAAATGTAATGTAAATGTAGGTCTGATTGGCTGTCAAGTGACAAGGAGAAGTCTGATTGGATGTCAAGTGACAAGGAGAAGTCTGTTTGGCTGTCAAGTGACAAGGAGAAGTCTGATTGGATGTCAAGTGACAAGGAGAAGTCTGATTGGCTGTCAAGTGACAAGGAGAAGTCTGATTGGCTGTCAAGTGACAAGGAGAAGTCTGATTGGCTGTCCAGTGACAAGGAGAAGTCTGATTGGCTGTCCAGTGACAAGGAATCAAATCAAATCAAATCAAATTGTATTTGTCACATACACATGGTTAGCAGATGTTAAAATCAGCTACAAGACGAGTGTCCGAAAATGCTTGTGCTTCTAGTTCTGAAAACCTAACAAATATATTACAATGCAGTGATAACCAACAAGTAATCTAACTAACAATTCCAAAACTACTGTCTTATACACAGTGTAAGGGGATAAGGAATATGTACATAAGGATATATGAGGAGAAGTCTGATTGGCTGTCAAGTGACAAGGAGAAGTCTGATTGGCTGTCAAGTGACAAGGAGAAGTCTGATTGGCTGTCAAGTGACAAGGAGAAGTCTGATTGGCTGTCCAGTGACAAGGAGAAGTCTGATTGGCTGTCCAGTGACAAGGAGAAGTCTGATTGGCTGTCAAGTGACAAGGAGAAGTCTGATTGGCTGTCCAGTGACAAGGAGAAGTCTGATTGGCTGTCAAGTGACAAGGAGAAGTCTGATTGGCTGTCCAGTGACAAGGAGAAGTCTGATTGGCTGTCCAGTGACAAGGAGCATCCAATGCGTCTCATAACCCCCCCAGATATCTCCAGTTTAAACTGACAGATTTCGTTGGGGATATTTTTTATTATGCACTGATGCTCTATGGGGTTCTAAACAAAATATCAGAGACAACATGTTCAGCTGGCCCTTTAAGGACGGGAGGTTACTGTGGTAACGAGGCCACTGGAGTCCTGTCGAGCGCGCGTGTGTGTGTGTGTGTGTGTGTGTGTGTGTGTGTGTGTGTGTGTGTGTGTGTGTGTGTGTGTGTGTGTGTGTGTGTGTGTGTGTGAGAGAGAGATTAGGGTGTTTCTTCGCTATCAGCTGAAGCAGCAGACTCAAACGAATGTTTAAAAAAAAAAAAAAAAAAACGAGCTTGTTAACAAAAAAATGTAAATAGCCAAGAAACGCAAGAAACACAAGTCACACTTTTGTAGACTGTCGAGTTAATTAGACCAGCTTTTATTGCCTGTGCGCAGCGCCTCCAAAAATGAATCTATCAGCATTTCACTCTATACGCACAGCGTCCCGCAACGCAGTGTTGATGCGCGACGTGGGATCTAGGATTCCTGTTTTTTCTTTGTGTAATTAGCAGCTATGAAACAAAACAGCTGAAACACTTTTGAAAAAACAGCTACTACAGCATTTTTCTAATCCTAACTTGAAACATACTTACTCGTGCTTGACTTTTGACTCTTTTTTTAATTCGCTAATGTAAATGCTCTCACCGTAGAGCCCTGCAAACAATGTTCCCTCAACATGTGCAAATTGTAAGTCTGGTGAGCTGAAACGTTGTCAGAACTTTGTGCAATTTTGTGTACCCTTACAGTTTTAGACACTAGCCAAGAGGCTATTATGGCTATTGGAGCCTACCAACAAAACAAATGGATCAAATCAAATTAAACAGGTGTAGACCTTACAGTGAAATGCTGACTTACAGGCTCTAACCAATAGTGCAAAAAAATATATTAGGTGAACAATAGGTAGGTAAAGAAATAAAACAACAGTAAAAAGACAGGCTATATACAGTAGAGGGGCTATATACAGTAGAGAGGCTATATACAGTAGAGGCTATATACAGTAAAGAGGCTATATACAGTAGAGGGGCTATATACAGTAGAGGGTCTATATACAGTAGGAGGCTATACAGTAGAGAGGCTATATACAGTAGTGAGGCTAGGTACAGTAGAGAGGCTATATACAGTAGTGAGGCTATATACAGTAGAGGGGCTATATACAGTAGAGAGGCTATATACAGTAGAGGCTATATACAGTAGTGAGGCTATATACAGTAGAGATGCTATATACAGTAGTGAGGCTATATACAGTAGAGGCTATATACAGTAGTGAGGCTAGGTACAGTAGAGATGCTATATACAGTAGTGAGGCTATATACAGTAGAGAGGCTATATACAGTAGGGAGGCTATATACAGTAGAGAGGCTATATACAGTAGACAGGCTATATACAGTAGAGAGGCTATATACAGTACAGAGGCTATATACAGTAGAGAGGCTATATACAGTAGAGAGGCTATATACAGTAGAGGGGCTATATACAGTAGAGAGGCTATATACAGTAGACAGGCTATATACAGTAGAGAGGCTATATACAGTAGAGAGGCTACATACAGTAGAGAGGCTATATACAGTAGAGAGGCTATATACAGTAGTGAGGCTATAAAAGTAACGAGGCTATATACAGTAGAGGGTCTATATACAGTAGAGAGGCTATATACAGTAGTGAGGCTATAAAAGTAACGAGGCTATATACAGTAGAGGGTCTATATACAGTAGAGGTCATATACAGTAGAGAGGTCTATATACAGTAGAGAGGCTATATACAGTAGAGGGTCTATATACAGTAGAGAGGCTATAAAAGTAACGAGGCTATATACAGTAGAGGGTCTATATACAGTAGAGGTGATATACAGTAGAGGGTCTATATACAGTAGTGGGGCTATAAAAGTAACGAGGCTATATACAGTAGAGGGTTTATATACAGTAGAGGTCATATACAGTAGAGGGTCTATATACAGTAGTGGGGCTATAAAAGTAACGAGGCTATATACAGTAGAGGGTCTATATACAGTAGAGGTCATATACAGTAGAGGGTCTATATACAGTGCCTTGCGAAAGTATTCGGCCCCCTTGAACTTTGCGACCTTTTGCCACATTTCAGGCTTCAAACATAAAGATATAAAAATATATTTTTTTGTGAAGAATCAACAAGTGGGACACAATCATGAAGTGGAACGACATTTATTGGATATTTCAAACTTTTTTAACAAATCAAAAACTGAAAAAATGGGCGTGCAAAATTATTCAGCCCCCTTAAGTTAATACTTTGTAGCGCCACCTTTTGCTGCGATTACAGCTGTAAGTCGCTTGGGGTATGTCTCTATCAGTTTTGCACATCGAGAGACTGACATTTTTTCCCATTCCTCCTTGCAAAACAGCTCGAGCTCAGTGAGGTTTGAGCAGCGTAAAAGAAGGGGGGAGGCACACAATGCAAATAGTCCGGGTAGCCATTTGATTACCTGTTCAAGAGTCTTATGGCTTGGGGGTAAAAACTGTTGAGAAGCCTTTTTGTCCTAGACTTGGCACTCTGGTACCGCTTGCCATGCGGTAGTAGAGAGAACAGTCTATGACTTGGGTGGCTGGGGTCTTTGACAATCCCATAACATTTTCACATTGAAATAGCGTTTGAGTTCTATGATATAGCCTACTATACAGTATGTGGTGTTCAATGCAGGCCTACATTGTATGATATTTTTATTTATACATTCAGATGTATTCAGACCTCTTGACTTACTACACATGTTGTTACTTTACAGCCTGCATTCTAAACTGGATTCACATTTTTTAGATTTTTTAAAATCTCAATGCCCCAAAATAACAAACCGAAAGCAGTTTATTTTTTATTTTTATTGTTGCTAATTTACTAAACATAAAAAACTGAAATAACATATTTACATAAGTCCTTTGAGCTCAAGTGCATCTGGTTTCCATCCTTGAGATTAATTTACAACTTTAATGTATTTATATTTGACCTTTATTTAACCTTTATTTAACCAGGCAAGTCAGTTAAGAACAAAGTCTCATTTTACAGTGATGGCCTACCCCCGGCCAAACTCTAACGCGGGGTCAATTGTGCGCCGCCCTATGGGACTCCCAATCACGGCCGGTTGTGATACAGCCTGGAATCGAACCAGGGTCTGTAGTGACACCTCTAGCACTGAGATGTAGTGCCTTAGACCTCTGTGCCAATCGGGAGTCGTAACTTAATTGGAATCCACCTGTGGTAAATTCAATTGATTGGACATGATTTGGAAAGGCACACACCTGTCTATATAAGGTATAAGGTCCCACAGTTGACAGTGAATGTCAGAGCAAAAACCAAGCCATGAGGTTGAAGGAATTGTCTGTAGAGCTCCGAGACAGGATTGTGTCGAGACACAGATCTGGGGAAGGGTACCAAAACATTTCTGCAACATTGAAGGTCCCCAAGAACACAGTGGACTCCATCATTCTTAAATAGAAGAAGTTTGAAACCACCAAGACTCTTCCTAGAGATGAATGGAGCAAAGTAGAGAGAGATCCTTGATGAAAACCTGCTCTGGGGGTGCTAAGGACCTCTCAGACTGGGGTAAAGGTACACCTTCCAACAGGACAACAGGACAACGACCCTAAGTACACAGCCAAGACAATGCAGGGGTGGCTTCGAGACAAGTCTCTGAAGGTCCTTGAGTGGCCCAGCCAGAGGCCGGCCTTGACCCCGATCGAACCTCTCTGGAAAGACCAGAAAATAGCTGTGCAGCGACGCTCCCCATCCAACCTGACAGACCTTGAGAGGATCTGCACAGAAGAATGGGAGTGCCAAGTTAAGGGGTGCCTTCTAGCGTCAAACCCAAGAAGACTGGAGGCTGTCATCACCAAGCTTGTGTTATATAAATAATCCAATATCAAGCATTACTAGCAGACCAAAGCTCTGATTAAACCGGATGCCCTCAGATAACTCTGGGCCCAGTGTCCTCAGTCAAGTTTAGAGCCTACGTGCAATAACATGATTATCCGAAGGACACACAGCTGCCATCACGCAAATATACTCCCCTGTAAACTACAAAAGAGCATCCTGCAACACTAACGAGCTTAGAGTGCCAAACTATCTCACTGACATTGAACCCTACATGCACTCCTGCATAAACAGGAAACACCCGAGACTAAAGCAGACATTACCAGTCCCTAAATCCACGCTTCCTTGACACACATACATCTCATGAAGCAACGCACACTCACACTCCACCCCCCCTACTGGTCGGGTGACGTGAGCAGAGAACTCTGCTGTGCACCAATGGGGCTCCCGCTCTGGCTAGAGCAGGCCCGCCTCCAACTCTTCAGGACCAGTCAGAAGACCAACACGACGAGACTCCACCTACATTATTCTGTGTATACATTCTGTTGTAAACTCTGGCTAGGCAGCCTAATTATTCTGACTCCTCACAGAGTCGCATTGCTTAGGTCCGTGCACGATAAACGGCAGGACAAGATATCTTTGACTCAATAAACTGCCTTTTTGATACACCTGATTCCACTCTGTCCAGCGTCGTTGTTTTGCATTCCCTCTCCAGTATGTAAACACCAACACTTGTAGCATCATACCCAAGAAGACTGGAGGCTGTCATCACCAAGCTTGTAGCATCATACCCAAGAAGACTGGAGGCTGTCATCACCAAGCTTGTAGCGTCAAACCCAAGAAGACTGGAGGCTGTCATCACCAAGCTTGTAGCGTCAAACCTAAGAAGACTGGAGGCTGTCATCACCAAGGATGTAAGTGTTTCTAAGTACCTGGGGCTTGTTGAGTTGGAGGGAGGAGATGCCAAATCTATAGCCCGTGCTGTTGTGGCTTTCCTCGAGAAGTGTCGTCTTAAAAAAGAGAAACTCCTAGGGGATAGGGACAAACAATCCCTCTGTTATGATGGGGATTAACAATGGGGTCCATAAAGTGCTGAAGGAGGAGTTTGGCCTAAAATATCTGGTTCTTATTCGCGGTCTGTGCCACTCTCTGCAGCTTGCTGTAAGTCATGCTTCCAATGACACCATCCCTGTAGTGGGGAGGAGTACTTGGTACGAGAGACTTAGAACTGGTTTTCAGTGTCTCCAAAGCGCAGGGAGGCCTACAAGGCAATATATGAGACCATCAACTGTGGGGAGAAACCTTTCCAGATATCCAAGGTGGGGAGAAACCTTTCCAGATAACCAAGGTGTGGAGAAACCTTTCCAGATAACCAAGGTGTGGAGAAACCTTTCCAGATAACCAAGGTGTGGAGAAACCTTTCCAGATAACCAAGGTGTGGAGAAACCTTTCCAGGTAACCAAGGTGTGGAGAAACCTTTCCAGATAACCAAGGTGTGGAGAAACCTTTCCAGATAACCAAGGTGGGGAGAAACCTTTCCAGATAACCAAGGTGTGGAGAAACCTTTACAGATAACCAAGGTGTGGAGAAACCTTTCCAGATATCCAAGGTGGGGAGAAACCTTTCCAGATAACCAAGGTGTGGAGAAACCTTTCCAGATAACCAAGGTGTGGAGAAACCTTTCCAGATAACCAAGGTGTGGAGAAACCTTTACAGATAACCAAGGTGTGGAGAAACCTTTCCAGATAACCAAGGTGACACGTTGGCTCTCCATTGAACACGCGGTTTCACGCATTCTGGACCAGTGGGAGGAGCTTAGGCTGCATTTCTCAGTCACTAAGTCCAGTGAACACTGCTACATGGCTGAGAGTTTATACTCCATGTCCAGTGAACACTGCTACATGACTGAGGGTTTATACTCCATGTACAGTGAACACTGCTACATGACTGAGGGTTTATACTCCATGTACAGTGAACACTGCTACATGGCTGAGAGTTTATACTCCATGTCCAGTGAACACTGCTACATGACTGAGGGTTTATACTCCATGTACAGTGAACACTGCTACATGACTGAGGGTTTATACTCCATGTACAGTGAACACTGCTACATGGCTGAGGGTTTATACTCCATGTACAGTGAACACTGCTACATGACTGAGGGTTTATACTCCATGTACAGTGAACACTGCTACATGGCTGAGGGTTTCATACTCCAAGTCCAGTGAACACTGCTACATGGCTGAGGGTTTATACTCCATGTACAGTGAACACTGCTACATGACTGAGGGTTTATACTCCATGTACAGTGAACACTGCTACATGGCTGAGGGTTTATACTCCAAGTCCAGTGAACACTGCTACATGGCTGAGGGTTTATACTCCATGTACAGTGAACACTGCTACATGGCTGAGGGTTTATACTCCATGTACAGTGAACACTGCTACATGGCTGAGGGTTTATACTCCAAGTCCAGTGAACACTGCTACATGGCTGAGGGTTTATACTCCAAGTCCAGTGAACACTGCTACATGACTGAGGGTTTATACTCCATGTCCAGTGAACACTGCTACATGGCTGAGGGTTCATACTCCATGTCCAGTGAACACTGCTACATGACTGAGGGTTTATACTCCAAGTCCAGTGAACACTGCTACATGGCTGAGGGTTTATACTCCATGTACAGTTAACACTGCTACATGACTGAGGGTTTATACTCCATGTACAGTGAACACTGCTACATGGCTGAGGGTTTCATACTCCAAGTCCAGTGAACACTGCTACATGGCTGAGGGTTTATACTCCAAGTCCAGTGAACACTGCTACATGGCTGAGGGTTTATACTCCAAGTCCAGTGAACACTGCTACATGACTGAGGGTTTATACTCCATGTCCAGTGAACACTGCTACATGGCTGAGGGTTCATACTCCATGTCCAGTGAACACTGCTACATGACTGAGGGTTTATACTCCAAGTCCAGTGAACACTGCTACATGGCTGAGGTTTCATACTCCAAGTCCAGTGAACACTGCTACATGGCTGAGGGTTTATACTCCAAGTCCAGTGAACACTGCTACATGACTGAGGGTTTATACTCCAAGTCCAGTGAACACTGCTACATGGCTGAGAGTTTATACTCCATGTCCAGTGAACACTGCTACATGGCTGAGAGTTTATACTCCATGTACAGTGAACACTGCTACATGACTGAGGGTTTATACTCCATGTACAGTGAACACTGCTACATGGCTGAGGGTTTATACTCCATGTACAGTGAACACTGCTACATGGCTGAGGGTTTATACTCCAAGTCCAGTGAACACTGCTACATGGCTGAGGGTTTATACTCCATGTACAGTGAACACTGCTACATGGCTGAGGGTTTATACTCCATGTACAGTGAACACTGCTACATGACTGAGGGTTCATACTCCATGTACAGTGAACACTGCTACATGGCTGAGGGTTTATACTCCATGTCCAGTGAACACTGCTACATGGCTGAGAGTTTATACTCCATGTACAGTGAACACTGCTACATGACTGAGGGTTTATACTCCATGTACAGTGAACACTGCTACATGGCTGAGAGTTTATACTCCATGTACAGTGAACACTGCTACATGGCTGAGGGTTATACTCCAAGTCCAGTGAACACTGCTACATGGCTGAGGGTTTATACTCCATGTACAGTGAACACTGCTACATGGCTGAGGGTTTATACTCCAAGTCCAGTGAACACTGCTACATGGCTGAGGGTTTATACTCCAAGTCCAGTGAACACTGCTACATGGCTGAGAGTTTATACTCCATGTCCAGTGAACACTGCTACATGGCTGAGGGTTCATACTCCATGTCCAGTGAACACTGCTACATGACTGAGGGTTTATACTCCAAGTCCAGTGAACACTGCTACATGGCTGAGGTTTCATACTCCAAGTCCAGTGAACACTGCTACATGGCTGAGGGTTTATACTCCAAGTCCAGTGAACACTGCTACATGACTGAGGGTTTATACTCCAAGTCCAGTGAACACTGCTACATGGCTGAGAGTTTATACTCCATGTCCAGTGAACACTGCTACATGGCTGAGAGTTTATACTCCATGTACAGTGAACACTGCTACATGACTGAGGGTTTATACTCCATGTACAGTGAACACTGCTACATGGCTGAGGGTTTATACTCCATGTACAGTGAACACTGCTACATGGCTGAGGGTTTATACTCCAAGTCCAGTGAACACTGCTACATGGCTGAGGGTTTATACTCCATGTACAGTGAACACTGCTACATGGCTGAGGGTTTATACTCCATGTACAGTGAACACTGCTACATGGCTGAGGGTTCTCCATACTCCATGCTGAACACTGCTACATGGCTTTTATACTCCATGTCCAGTGAACACTGCTACATGGCTGAGGGTTCATACTCCATGTCCAGTGAACACTGCTACATGACTGAGGTTTATACTCCAAGTCCAGTGAACACTGCTACATGGCTGAGGTTTCATACTCCAAGTCCAGTGAACACTGCTACATGGCTGAGGGTTTATACTCCAAGTCCAGTGAACACTGCTAACACTGCTGACATGGCTGAGGGTTTATACTCCATGTCCAGTGAACACTGCTACATGGCTGAGAGTTTATACTCCATGTACAGTGAACACTGCTACATGGCTGAGGGTTTATACTCCATGTACAGTGAACACTGCTACATGGTGAACTGACATGGGTTTATACTCCATGTACAGTGAACACTGCTACATGGCTGAGGGTTTATACTCCAAGTCCAGTGAACACTGCTACATGGCTGAGGGTTTATACTCCATGTACAGTGAACACTGCTACATGGCTGAGGGTTTATACTCCATGTACAGTGAACACTGCTACATGACTGAGGGTTCATACTCCATGTACAGTGAACACTGCTACATGGCTGAGGGTTTATACTCCATGTCCAGTGAACACTGCTACATGGCTGAGAGTTTATACTCCATGTACAGTGAACACTGCTACATGACTGAGGGTTTATACTCCATGTACAGTGAACACTGCTACATGGCTGAGAGTTTATACTCCATGTACAGTGAACACTGCTACATGGCTGAGGGTTTATACTCCAAGTCCAGTGAACACTGCTACATGGCTGAGGGTTTATACTCCATGTACAGTGAACACTGCTACATGGCTGAGGGTTTATACTCCAAGTCCAGTGAACACTGCTACATGGCTGAGGGTTTATACTCCATGTCCAGTGAACACTGCTACATGGCTGAGGGTTTATACTCCATGTACAGTGAACACTGCTACATGGCTGAGGTTTCATACTCCAAGTCCAGTGAACACTGCTACATGGCTGAGGGTTCATACTCCAAGTCCAGTGAACACTGCTACATGGCTGAGAGTTTATACTCCATGTACAGTGAACACTGCTACATGGCTGAGGTTTCATACTCCAAGTCCAGTGAACACTGCTACATGGCTGAGGGTTCATACTCCAAGTCCAGTGAACACTGCTACATGGCTGAGGTTTCATACTCCAAGTCCAGTGAACACTGTCCAGTGAGAGTTTATACTCCATGTCCAGTGAACACTGCTACATGACTGAGGGTTTATACTCCATGTACAGTGAACACTGCTACATGACTGAGGGTTTATACTCCATGTACAGTGAACACTGCTACATGGCTGAGGTTTATACTCCATGTACAGTGAACACTGCTACACTGAGGGGTTTATACTCCATGTACAGTGAACACTGCTACATGGCTGAGGGTTTATACTCCAAGTCCAGTGAACACTGCTACATGGCTGAGGGTTTATACTCCATGTACAGTGAACACTGCTACATGGCTGAGGGTTTATACTCCATGTACAGTGAACACTGCTACATGGCTGAGGGTTTATACTCCAAGTCCAGTGAACACTGCTACATGGCTGAGGGTTTATACTCCAAGTCCAGTGAACACTGCTACATGGCTGAGGGTTTATACTCCATGTCCAGTGAACACTGCTACATGGCTGAGGGTTTATACTCCATGTCCAGTGAACACTGCTACATGACTGAGGGTTTATACTCCAAGTCCAGTGAACACTGCTACATGGCTGAGGGTTTATACTCCATGTACAGTTAACACTGTTGACTATACTCCATGTACAGTGAACACTGCTACATGGCTGAGGGTTTCATACTCCAAGTCCAGTGAACACTGCTACATGGCTGAGGGTTTATACTCCAAGTCCAGTGAACACTGCTACATGGCTGAGGGTTTATACTCCAAGTCCAGTGAACACTGCTACATGACTGAGGGTTTATACTCCATGTCCAGTGAACACTGCTACATGGCTGAGGGTTCATACTCCATGTCCAGTGAACACTGCTACATGACTGAGGGTTTATACTCCAAGTCCAGTGAACACTGCTACATGGCTGAGGTTTCATACTCCAAGTCCAGTGAACACTGCTACATGGCTGAGGGTTTATACTCCAAGTCCAGTGAACACTGCTACATGACTGAGGGTTTATACTCCAAGTCCAGTGAACACTGCTACATGGTGAACACTGCTACATGGCTGTTTATACTCCATGTACAGTGAACACTGCTACATGACTGAGTTTATACTCCATGTACAGTGAACACTGCTACATGGCTGAGGGTTTATACTCCATGTACAGTGAACACTGCTACATGGCTGAGGGTTTATACTCCAAGTCCAGTGAACACTGCTACATGGCTGAGGGTTTATACTCCATGTACAGTGAACACTGCTACATGGCTGAGGGTTTATACTCCATGTACAGTGAACACTGCTACATGACTGAGGGTTTATACTCCATCCAGTGAACACTGCTACATGAGGTTTCATACACTGCTACATGGCTGAGGGTTTATACTCCATGTCCAGTGAACACTGCTACATGGCTGAGAGTTTATACTCCATGTACAGTGAACACTGCTACATGACTGAGGGTTTATACTCCATGTACAGTGAACACTGCTACATGGCTGAGAGTTTATACTCCATGTACAGTGAACACTGCTACATGGCTGAGGGTTTATACTCCAAGTCCAGTGAACACTGCTACATGGCTGAGGGTTTATACTCCATGTACAGTGAACACTGCTACATGGCTGAGGGTTTATACTCCAAGTCCAGTGAACACTGCTACATGGCTGAGGGTTTATACTCCATGTCCAGTGAACACTGCTACATGGCTGAGGGTTTATACTCCATGTACAGTGAACACTGCTACATGGCTGAGGTTTCATACTCCAAGTCCAGTGAACACTGCTACATGGCTGAGGGTTCATACTCCAAGTCCAGTGAACACTGCTACATGGCTGAGAGTTTATACTCCATGTACAGTGAACACTGCTACATGGCTGAGGTTTCATACTCCAGTGAACACTGTCAGTGAACACTGCTACATGGCTGAGGGTTCATACTCCAAGTCCAGTGAACACTGCTACATGGCTGAGGTTTCATACTCCAAGTCCAGTGAACACTGCTACATGGCTGAGGGTTTATACTCCATGTCCAGTGAACACTGCTACATGGCTGAGGGTTTATACTCCATGTACAGTGAACACTGCTACATGGCTGAGGGTTTATACTCCAAGTCCAGTGAACACTGCTACATGGCTGAGGGTTTATACTCCATGTCCAGTGAACACTGCTACATGGCTGAGGTTTCATACTCCATGTCCAGTGAACACTGCTACATGGCTGAGGGTTTATACTCCAAGTCAGTGAACACTGCTACATGGCTGAGGGTTTATACTCCAAGTCCAGTGAACACTGCTACATGACTGAGGGTTTATACTCCATGTCAGTGAACACTGCTACATGACTGAGGTTTATACTCCATGTCAGTGAACACTGCTACATGACTGAGGGTTTATACTCCATGTCCAGTGAACACTGCTACATGGCTGAGGGTTCATACTGCTACATGACTGAGGGTTTATACAGTCCAGAACACTGCTACATGGCTGAGGTTTATACTCCAAGTCCAGTGAACACTGCTACATGGCTGAGGGTTTATACTCCAAGTCCAGTGAACACTGCTACATGGCTGAACCATGTACAGTGAACACTGCTACATGGCTGAGAGTTTATACTCCATGTACAGTGAACACTGCTACATGGCTGAGGGTTTATACTCCATGTCCAGTGAACACTGCTACATGGCTGAGGGTTTATACTCCATGTACAGTGAACACTGCTACATGGCTGAGGTTTCATACTCCAAGTCCAGTGAACACTGCTACATGGCTGAGGGTTCATACTCCAAGTCCAGTGAACACTGCTACATGGCTGAGAGTTTATACTCCATGTGCTACAGTGAACACTGCTACATGGCTGAGGTTTCATACTCCAAGTCCAGTGAACACTGCTACATGGCTGAGGGTTCATACTCCAAGTCCAGTGAACACTGCTACATGGCTGAGGTTTCTCCATACTGAACCAATGTCCATGTCCAGTGAACACTGCTACATGGCTGAGGGTTTATACTCCATGTCAGTGAACACTGCTACATGGCTGAGGGTTTATACTCCAAGTCAGTGAACACTGCTACATGGCTGAGGGTTTATACTCCATGTCCAGTGAACACTGCTACATGGCTGAGGGTTTATACTCCATGTTTATACCAGTGAACACTGCTACATGGCTGAGGTTTCATACTCCAAGTCCAGTGAACACTGCTACATGGCTGAGGGTTTATACTCCAAGTCCAGTGAACACTGCTACATGGCTGAGGGTTTATACTCCAAGTCCAGTGAACACTGCTACATGACTGAGGGTTTATACTCCATGTCCAGTGAACACTGCTACATGGCTGAGGGTTCATACTCCATGTCCAGTGAACACTGCTACATGACTGAGGGTTTATACTCCAAGTCCAGTGAACACTGCTACATGGCTGAGGTTTCATACTCCAAGTTCAGTGAACACTGCTACATGGCTGAGGGTTTATACTCCAAGTCCAGTGAACACTGCTACATGGCTGAGGGTTTATACTCCATGTACAGTGAACACTGCTACATGGCTGAGGGTTTATACTCCATGTGAACACAGTGAACACTGCAGTGAACATGCTACATGGCTGAGGTTTATACTCCAAGTCCAGTGAACACTGCTACATGGCTGAGGGTTTATACTCCATGTACAGTGAACACTGCTACATGGCTGAGGGTTTATACTCCAAGTCCAGTGAACACTGCTACATGGCTGAGGGTTTATACTCCATGTCCAGTGAACACTGCTACATGGCTGAGGGTTTATACTCCATGTACAGTGAACACTGCTACATGGCTGAGGTTTCATACTCCAAGTCCAGTGAACACTGCTACATGGCTGAGGGTTCATACTCCAAGTCCAGTGAACACTGCTACATGGCTGAGAGTTTATACTCCATGTACAGTGAACACTGCTACATGGCTGAGGTTTCATACTCCAAGTCCAGTGAACACTGCTACATGGCTGAGGGTTCATACTCCAAGTCCAGTGAACACTGCTACATGGCTGAGGTTTCATACTCCAAGTCCAGTGAACACTGCTACATGGCTGAGGGTTTATACTCCATGTCCAGTGAACACTGCTACATGGCTGAGGGTTTATACTCCATGTACAGTGAACACTGCTACATGGCTGAGGGTTTATACTCCAAGTCCAGTGAACACTGCTACATGGCTGAGGGTTTATACTCCATGTCCAGTGAACACTGCTACATGGCTGAGGGTTTATACTCCAAGTCCAGTGAACACTGCTACATGGCTGAGAGTTTATACTCCATGTACAGTGAACACTGCTACATGGCTCCAAGTCCAGTGAACACTGCTTGGCTGAGGGTTTATACTCCAAGTCCAGTGAACACTGCTACATGACTGAGGGTTTATACTCCATGTCCAGTGAACACTGCTACATGGCTGAGGGTTTATACTCCAAGTGTGAACACTGCTACATGGCTGAGGGTTTATACTCCATGTCCAGTGAACACTGCTACATGGCTGAGGGTTTATACTCCAAGTCCAGTGAACACTGCTACATGGCTGAGGTTTATACTCCAAGTTCAGTGAACACTGCTACATGGCTGAGGGTTTATACTCCAAGTCCAGTGAACACTGCTACATGGCTGAGGGTTTATACTCCATGTCCACAGTGAACACTGCTACATGGCTGAGGTTTATACTCCATGTACAGTGAACACTGCTACATGACTGAGGGTTTATACTCCATGTACAGTGAACACTGCTACATGGCTGAGGGTTTATACTCCATGTCCAGTGAACACTGCTACCTGGCTGAGGGTTTATACTCCATGTCCAGTGAACACTGCTACATGGCTGTCCAGTGAACACTGCTACATGGCTGAGGGTTCATATCCAATGTACAGTGAACACTGCTACATGGCTGAGGGTTTATACTCCAAGTCCAGTGAACACTGCTACATGGCTGAGGTTTATACTCCAAGTCAGTGAACACTGCTACATGGCTGAGGGTTTATACTCCAAGTCCAGTGAACACTGCTACATGGCTGAGGGTTTATACTCCAAGTCCAGTGAACACTGCTACATGGCTGAGGGTTTATACTCCATGTCCAGTGAACACTGCTACATGGCTGAGGGTTTATACTCCATGTACAGTGAACACTGCTACATGGCTGAGGGTTTATACTCCATGTTTATAACACTGCCATGTACAGTGTGAACACTGCTACATGGCTGAGGGTTTATACTCCAAGTCCAGTGAACACTGCTACATGGCTGAGGGTTTATACTCCATGTACAGTGAACACTGCTACATGGCTGAGGGTTTATACTCCATGTACAGTGAACACTGCTACATGACTGAGGGTTCATACTCCATGTACAGTGAACACTGAACACTGCTGAACACTGCTACATGGCTGAGGGTTTATACTCCATGTCCAGTGAACACTGCTACATGGCTGAGAGTTTATACTCCATGTACAGTGAACACTGCTACATGGCTGAGGGTTTATACTCCATGTACAGTGAACACTGCTACATGGCTGAGGGTTTATACTCCATGTACAGTGAACACTGCTACATGGCTGAGGGTTTATACTCCAAGTCCAGTGAACACTGCTACATGGCTGAGGGTTTATACTCCATGTACAGTGAACACTGCTACATGGCTGAGGGTTTATACTCCATAGTGAACACTGCTACATGGCTGAGGGTTTATACAGTGTGAACACTGCTACATGGCTGAGGGGTTTATACTCCATGTACAGTGAACACTGCTACATGGCTGAGGTTTCATACTCCAAGTCCAGTGAACACTGCTACATGGCTGAGGGTTCATACTCCAAGTCCAGTGAACACTGCTACATGGCTGAGGGTTCATACTCCAAGTCCAGTGAACACTGCTACATGGCTGAGGTTTCATACTCCAAGTCCAGTGAACACTGCTACATGGCTGAGGGTTTATACTCCAAGTCCAGTGAACACTGCTACATGGCTGAGGGTTTATACTCCATGTCCAGTGAACACTGCTACATGGCTGAGGGTTTATACTCCATGTACAGTGAACACTGCTACATGGCTGAGGTTTCATACTCCAAGTCCAGTGAACACTGCTACATGGCTGAGGGTTTATACTCCAAGTCCAGTGAACACTGCTACATGGCTGAGGGTTTATACTCCAAGTCCAGTGAACACTGCTACATGACTGAGGGTTTATACTCCATGTCCAGTGAACACTGCTACATGGCTGAGGGTTCATACTCCATGTCCAGTGAACACTGCTACATGACTGAGGGTTTATACTCCAAGTCCAGTGAACACTGCTACATGGCTGAGGTTTCATACTCCAAGTTCAGTGAACACTGCTACATGGCTGAGGGTTTATACTCCAAGTCCAGTGAACACTGCTACATGGCTGAGGGTTTATACTCCATGTACAGTGAACACTGCTACATGGCTGAGGTTTCATACTCCAAGTCCAGTGAACACTGCTACATGGCTGAGGGTTCATACTCCAAGTCCAGTGAACACTGCTACATGGCTGAGGGTTTATACTCCATGTACAGTGAACACTGCTACATGGCTGAGGTTTCATACTCCAAGTCCAGTGAACACTGCTACATGGCTGAGGGTTCATACTCCAAGTCCAGTGAACACTGCTACATGGCTGAGGTTTCATACTCCAAGTCCAGTGAACACTGCTACATGGCTGAGGGTTTATACTCCATGTCCAGTGAACACTGCTACATGACTGAGGGTTTATACTCCATGTACAGTGAACACTGCTACATGGCTGAGGGTTTATACTCCAAGTCCAGTGAACACTGCTACATGGCTGAGGGTTTATACTCCATGTACAGTGAACACTGCTACATGGCTGAGGGTTTATACTCCATGTACAGTGAACACTGCTACATGGCTGAGGGTTTATACTCCAAGTCCAGTGAACACTGCTACATGGCTGAGGGTTTATACTCCATGTACAGTGAACACTGCTACATGGCTGAGGGTTTATACTCCAAGTCCAGTGAACACTGCTACATGGCTGAGGGTTTATACTCCATGTCCAGTGAACACTGCTACATGGCTGAGGGTTTATACTCCATGTACAGTGAACACTGCTACATGGCTGAGAGTTTATACTCCAAGTCCAGTGAACACTGCTACATGGCTGAGGGTTTATACTCCATGTCCAGTGAACACTGCTACATGGCTGAGGGTTTATACTCCATGTACAGTGAACACTGCTACATGGCTGAGGTTTCATACTCCAAGTCCAGTGAACACTGCTACATGGCTGAGGGTTCATACTCCAAGTCCAGTGAACACTGCTACATGGCTGAGAGTTTATACTCCATGTACAGTGAACACTGCTACATGACTGAGGGTTTATACTCCATGTACAGTGAACACTGCTACATGACTGAGGTTTCATACTCCAAGTCCAGTGAACACTGCTACATGGCTGAGAGTTTATACTCCATGTCCAGTGAACACTGCTACATGACTGAGGGTTTATACTCCAAGTCCAGTGAACACTGCTACATGGCTGAGAGTTTATACTCCAAGTCCAGTGAACACTGCTACATGGCTGAGGTTTCATACTCCAAGTCCAGTGAACACTGCTACATGACTGAGGGTTCATACTCCAAGTCCAGTGAACATTGCTACATGGCTGAGGTTTCATACTCCAAGTCCAGTGAACACTGCTACATGACTGAGGGTTCATACTCCAAGTCCAGTGAACACTGCTACATGGCTGAGGTTTCATACTCCAAGTCCAGTGAACACTGCTACATGGCTGAGAGTTTATACTCCATGTCCAGTGAACACTGCTACATGGCTGAGGGTTTATACTCCAAGTCCAGTGAACACTGCTACATGGCTGAGAGTTTATACTCCATGTACAGTGAACACTGCTACATGGCTGAGGGTTTATACTCCAAGTCCAGTGAACACTGCTACATGGTTGAGGGTTTATACTCCAAGTCCAGTGAACATTGCTACATGGCTGAGGTTTCATACTCCAAGTCCAGTGAACACTGCTACATAGCTGAGAGTTTATACTCCAAGTCCAGTGAACACTGCTACATGGTTGAGGGTTTATACTCCAAGTCCAGTGAACATTGCTACATGGCTGAGGTTTCATACTCCAAGTCCAGTGAACACTGCTACATAGCTGAGAGTTTATACTCCATGTACAGTGAACACTGCTACATGGCTGAGAGTTTATACTCCATGTACAGTGAACACTGCTACATGACTGAGGGTTTATACTCCAAGTCCAGTGAACACTGCTACATGGCTGAGGGTTTATACTCCATGTACAGTGAACACTGCTACATGACTGAGGGTTTATACTCCAAGTCCAGTGAACACTGCTACATGGCTGAGGGTTTTACTCCATGTACTGTGATCCTCAAAACATATTGGATCTGATTCTTTTGAAGTCAGTGCTGGGTGAGGTACAGTTGGCCATCAAGGCTTTTGAGGGAGAGCAAGTTGATCCTCTTAAGCTACTTGACAGCTGATCAAGTCTGTGAGCAGCAGGGTGCTGAATCCACTGGCAAATGTTGATGTACTCAAAGGGCCAATAGATAGATACATCAGTCCCAAACAGTACATTGGTTACCTTTTTTGAGTCAAAGGCAGCTGAGCTCCACCTTGAGCCTGAGGATGAAAACAATGTCTGAAAGCGGTGTGTTTGAGCCTTCACCATCTCCCTCACTAATGAGTTGAGGGTGAGACTGCCAGACAACATCGAAGCGGTGTGTAGCCTTCACCATCTCCCTCACTAATGAGTTGAGGGTGAGACGGTGTGTAGCCTTCACCATCTCCCTCACTAATGAGTTGAGGGTGAGACTGACAGACAACATCGAAGCGGTGTGTAGCCTTCACCATCTCCCTCACTAATGAGTTGAGAGTGAGACTGCCAGACAACATCGAAGCCTTCACCATCTCCTCACTAATGAGGTGTGACAGCCTTCACCATCTCCCTCACTAATGAGTTGAGGGTGAGACTGACAGACAACATCGAAGCGGTGTGTAGCCTTCACCATCTCCCTCACTAATGAGTTGAGGGTGAGACTGACAGACAACATCTGAACAACATCGCGGTGTGTAGCCTTCACCATCTCCCTCACTAAGGAGTTGAGGGTGAGACTGACAGACAACATCGAAGCGGTGTGTAGCCTTCACCATCTCCCTCACTAATGAGTTGAGGGTGAGACTGACAGACAACATCGAAGCGGTGTGTAGCCTTCACCATCTCCCTCACTAAGGAGTTGAGGGTGAGACTGACAGACAACATCGAAGCGGTGTGTAGCCTTCACCATCTCCCTCACTAATGAGTTGAGGGTGAGACTGCCAGACAACATCGAAGCGGTGTGTAGCCTTCACCATCTCCCTCACTAAGGAGTTGAGGGTGAGACTGCCAGACAACATCGAAGCGGTGTGTAGCCTTCACCATCTCCCTCACTAATGAGTTGAGGGTGAGACTGACAGACAACATCGAAGCGGTGTGTAGCCTTCACCATCTCCCTCACTAATGAGTTGAGGGTGAGACTGACAGACAACATCGACTGCCAGACAACATCGAAGCGGTGTGTAGCCTTCACCATCTCCCTCACTAAGGAGTTGAGGGTGAGACTGCCAGACAACATCGAAGCGGTGTGTAGCCTTCACCATCTCCCTCACTAAGGAGTTGAGGGTGAGACTGACAGACAACATCGAAGCGGTGTGTAGCCTTCACCATCTCCCTCACTAAGGAGTTGAGGGTGAGACTGCCAGACAACATCTCCCTCACTAATGAGTTGAGCGGTGTGTAGCCTTCACCATCTCCCTCACTAAGGAGTTGAGGGTGAGACTGCCAGACAACATCGAAGCGGTGTGTAGCCTTCACCATCTCCCTCACTAAGGAGTTGAGGGTGAGACTGCCAGACAACATCGGGTGAGTGTAGCCTTCACCATCTCCCTCACTAATGAGTTGAGGGTGAGACTGACAGACAACATCGAAGCGGTGTGTAGCCTTCACCATCTCCCTCACTAATGAGTTGAGGGTGAGACTGCCAGACAACATCTAAGCATTGCAGTACATGTCAGTTTTCAATGCGGAGGAAACTCTAAAGCACAATAAGAGCCCTGGAGAAATACTAAAAATAGCCAAGCTCCTTGGCTACTCCCCTGCAGAGATAGACAAGATGGACCAGCAATGGCGTGCCATCCATCTTAGTAAATGGAAACAAACAACACACTGGGCTTCTGGAGTGAGATGATTTGGATGTTCAGGGATGCAGCTGATATCGACCCGTTTCAAGATTTTGCCATGGCTGCTGTGTCTGTGTTGGCCTTGCCACACTCAAATGCTGATATCGAGAGAGTATTCAGCCAGACGAGTGTGGTAAAAAGCAAACTTAGAAATGGGATGTCCTTGCAGACCCTTAACTCCATCCTGTACATTCGATATGGACTGAAACTGTCTGCTGAGACTTGTTATGAGCACCAGCTGCCTGATAATGTTTTGCAGCTTTTTGGCACATCAGCTGTTTACTCATTTAAGTCAGCTCCCTCAGTTGCTGAACCTACCATAGAGAGCCTGGACCAAAATGACGATGACCGGCTCTTTCTGTGAGCCAGCACAGCCTGTGTGTGTGGAGGGGGGTCTGGGGGAAAAAGCAATTAACCTGATTTAGGGCCAGACTAATTACCATCATTTTCTCACATTGCCATTGACAGTTTTTTCTATTGTCTCTTTTTGGTCCATTGTTGTTAATGTAGATTGTATACAACAACAAAAAAATGTAAAATATGTTAAGGTTCAAAATGTTAATGTTTTAACTGTGACTTGTTGTAGGCTCCTAAGTGGACCATAAGGTTAAAAACCAACCCAAATTAAAGAAAACTAAACTGAAAATAAATAAATAAAATAAACAATTAATATAATAAAAAAACAAGTAATTCCGCCTCTTTTGGGTCACTTTTGCCGGTCCCAAGTGTAACATTATAACTTTAGACCGACCCCCCTTTTGACCTTCCTCCTTTTTCCGCAGCAACCAGTGATCCGGGTCACGGCACCAATGTAACAGTATAACTTTAGACTGTCCCCTCGCCCATACCCGGGCGCTAACCAGGGACCCTCTGCACACATCAACAACAGTCACCCACGAAGCATCGTTACCCATCGCTCCACCAATGCCGCGGCCCTTGCAGAGCAAAGGGGAACCACTACTTCAAGGTCTCAGAGCAAGTGACGTCACCGATTGAAACGCTATTTAGCGCGCAACGCTAACTAAGCTAGCCGTTTCAGATCCGTTACACCAGCACCACCGCTAACTAAGCTAGCCGTTTCAGATCCGTTACACCAGCACCACCGCTAACTAAGCTAGCCGTTTCAGATCCGTTACACCAGCACCACCGCTAACTAAGCTAGCCGTTTCAGATCCGTTACACCAGCACCACCGCTAACTAAGCTAGCCGTTTCAGATCCGTTACACCAGCACCACCGCTAACTAAGCTAGCCGTTTCCAGATCCGTTACACCAGCACCAGCACGCTAACTAAGCTAGCCGTTTCACATCCGTTACACCAGCACCACCGCTAACTAAGCTAGCCGTTTCAGATCCGCACCACCGCTTAAGCTAGCAGATCCGTTAGCACCACCGCTAACTAAGCTAGCCGTTTCAGATCTGTTACACTAGCACCACCGCTAACTAAGCTAGCCGTTTCAGATCCGTTACACCAGCACCACCGCTAACTAAGCTAGCCGTTTCACATCCGTTACACCAGCACCACCGCTAACTAAGCTAGCCGTTTCACATCCGTTACACCAGCACCACCGCTAACTAAGCTTTCACATCCGTTACACCAGCACCACCGCAACATCCGTTTTCACATCCGTTACACTAGCACCACCGCTAACTAAGCTAGCCATTTCACATCCGTTACACTAGCACCACCGCTAA
>NC_088413.1:80549552-80554552 GCF_034236695.1 Oncorhynchus nerka | reverse complement strand
CACACACACACACTTCAATGGCCACCAGCTCGTTTACATTACTCCCCATTAAACAAACAGCTGTAGTTTCCTCTAGTCAACATTACTTCTGTAGTTTCCTCTAGTCAACATTACTTCTGTAGTTTCCTCTAGTCAACATTACTTCTGTAGTTTCCTCTAGTCAACATTACTTCTGTAGTTTCCTCTAGTCAACATTACTTCTGTAGTTTCCTCTAGTCAACATTACTTCTGTAGTTTCCTTTAGTCAACATTACTTCTGTAGTTTCCTCTAGTCAACATTACTTCTGTAGTTTCCTCTAGTCAACATTACTTCTGTAGTTTCCTCTAGTCAACATTACTTCTGTAGTTTCCTCTAGTCAACATTACTTCTGTAGTTTCCTCTAGTCAACATTACTTCTGTAGTTTCCTCTAGTCAACATTACTTCTGTAGTTTCCTCTAGTCAACATTACTTCTGTAGTTTCCTCTAGTCAACATTACTTCTGTAGTTTCCTCTAGTCAACATTACTTCTGTAGTTTCCTTTAGTCAACATTACTTCTGTAGTTTCCTCTAGTCAACATTACTTCTGTAGTTTCCTCTAGTCAACATTACTTCTGTAGTTTCCTCTAGTCAACATTACTCCCCATTAAACAAACAGCTGTAGTTTCCTCTAGTCAACATTACTTCTGTAGTTTCCTCTAGTCAACATTACTTCTGTAGTTTCCTTTAGTCAACATTACTTCTGTAGTTTCCTCTATTCAACATTACTTCTGTAGTTTCCTCTAGTCAACATTACTTCTGTAGTTTCCTCTAGTCAACATTACTCCCCATTAAACAAACAGCAGTAGTTTCCTCTAGTCAACATTACTTCTGTAGTTTCCTCTAGTCAACATTACTTCTGTAGTTTCCTCTAGTCAACATTACTCCCCATTAAACAAACAGCTGTAGTTTCCTCTAGTCAACATTACTTCTGTAGTTTCCTCTAGTCAACATTACTTCTGTAGTTTCCTTTAGTCAACATTACTTCTGTAGTTTCCTCTATTCAACATTACTTCTGTAGTTTCCTCTAGTCAACATTACTTCTGTAGTTTCCTCTAGTCAACATTACTCCCCATTAAACAAACAGCTGTAGTTTCCTCTAGTCAACATTACTTCTGTAGTTTCCTCTATTCAACATTACTTCTGTAGTTTCCTCTAGTCAACATTACTTCTGTAGTTTCCTCTAGTCAACATTACTCCCCATTAAACAAACAGCTGTAGTTTCCTCTAGTCAACATTACTTCTGTAGTTTCCTCTATTCAACATTACTTCTGTAGTTTCCTTTAGTCAACATTACTTCTGTAGTTTCCTCTAGTCAACATTACTTCTGTAGTTTCCTCTAGTCAACATTACTCCCCATTAAACAAACAGCTGTAGTTTCCTCTAGTCAACATTACTTCTGTAGTTTCCTCTAGTCAACATTACTTCTGTAGTTTCCTTTAGTCAACATTACTTCTGTAGTTTCCTCTATTCAACATTACTTCTGTAGTTTCCTCTAGTCAACATTACTTCTGTAGTTTCCTCTAGTCAACATTACTCCCCATTAAACAAACAGCTGTAGTTTCCTCTAGTCAACATTACTTCTGTAGTTTCCTCTATTCAACATTACTTCTGTAGTTTCCTCTAGTCAACATTACTTCTGTAGTTTCCTCTAGTCAACATTACTCCCCATTAAACAAACAGCTGTAGTTTCCTCTAGTCAACATTACTTCTGTAGTTTCCTCTATTCAACATTACTTCTGTAGTTTCCTCTAGTCAACATTACTTCAGTAGTTTCCTCTAGTCAACATTACTTCTGTAGTTTCCTCTAGTCAACATTACTTCTGTATTTTCCTCTAGTCAACATTACTTCTGTAGTTTCCTTTAGTCAACATTACTTCTGTAGTTTTCTCTAGTCAACATTACTTCTGTAGTTTCCTCTAGTCAACATTACTTCTGTAGTTTCCTTTAGGATGCAGGGAAAGGAGAGAGAAAGGGAGGGGAGTCCCTGGGGAGGAAAGGAGCAATGGAAAAGGTGAAAGGAGGAAGAGGAGGAAGAGGGTGTCAGTACCACACCTTTCTGCAGGCTCATGTCTACCATGCGCGGCTCGGCCAACTCCAGGAAGAAGTTCTTGTTTTTCTCATACTCCTCATCGTCTATCACCTTCACCTGAACCATCTTGCTGCGAGAGGAGAGAGTGAGAGAGAGAGAGAGAGAGAGAGAGAGAGAGAGAGAGAGAGAGAGAGACAGAGAGAGGGGGGAGGGGGGTTAGAGGAGGAAGGGATCAAAAGAGAAGAGAAGAGAAAGGGAATTGAGAGAGAAAAGGACAGATGGAAAGAGAGAGAGAGAGAGAGAGAGAGAGAGAGACAGAGAGAGAGAGAGAGAGAGAGAGAGACAGAGAGAGGGGGAGGGGGGTTAGAGGAGGAAGGGATCAAAAGAGAAGAGAAGAGAAAGGGAATTGAGAGAGAAAAGGACAGATGGAAAGAGAGAGAGATAGAGAGAGAGAGAGAGAACGTTAATTAGCGAGCAGCGACAGGCTGAGGCAGGGGAAGGAAGTCAGCAGGAGGATTAATAACCAGGGTGGTGAGGTCAAAGGTTAGCTGCTGTCCCTGACGATGGTTGCTAGGTCGCTCTAGGACAGCTCTGTCATAGGCTGTCCACATTGGCTCCCATGGCTGTCTTGACATCCACATCTATCACACTGTAGCGTACACATATCATTGGTCGCGAACACATCTCATTGGTCGCGAACACATCTCATTGGTCGCGAACACATCTCATTGGTCGCGAACACATCTCATTGGTCGCGTACACATCTAATTAGTCGCATACACATCTCATTGGTCACGTACACAGAATTTCAGATGCAATATGCTTGTGTTTTCTAGCTCCAACAGTGCAGTAATTTCTAGCACCTGGTTGGAGCCGGTTAGTGACAGTCTCTAAGGTTCAGGGCTGGGTACCTGGTTGGAGCCAGTTAGTGACAGTCTCTAAGGTTCAGGGCTGGGTACCTGGTTGGAGCCGGTTAGTGACAGTCTCTAAGGTTCAGGGCTGGGTACCTGGTTGGAGCCAGTTAGTGACAGTCTCTAAGGTTCAGGGCTGGGTACCTGGTTGGAGCCGGTTAGTGACAGTCTCTAAGGTTCAGGGCTGGGTAGCTGGTTGGAGCCGGTTAGTGACAGTCTCTAAGGTTCAGGGCTGGGTACCTGGTTGGAGCCAGTTAGTGACAGTCTCTAAGGTTCAGGGCTGGGTACCTGGTTGGAGCCAGTTAGTGACAGTCTCTAAGGTTCAGGGCTGGGTACCTGGTTGGAGCCGGTTAGAGACAGTCTCTAAAGTTCAGGGCTGGGTACCTGGTTGGAGCCAGTTAGTGACAGTCTCGTCAGAAAATTGAGTGGCCACGCAGTCATGGGTGAACAGGGAGTACAGGAGGGGGCTAGGCACGCACCCCTGTGGGATCCCCGTGTTGAGGATCCATCCCTCTCCAGTCCCCACAGTTTAAGGAGGTACAAACTCTCTCCAGGAGTTCCATGAAAAAAAGGAATAGCTGCATCCACGAAATAAACGGTATCAGTTATTTATAGACTGTTGTGTTATTCCCAAACACATATTCCCCCATTCAGTTATAGCATGGGAGAGTGACCTCTCACCCCATCGCCATGGGACACTATTTGGAGAGGTCTGTCCACAAAATGTGTTAGGTATAAGATCATTCAGTACAAGATATTCTGTAAAACCTTCTTAACAACATTGTCAACAAGGCAGGTCCTACAGGCCCTGGTTTTGTCACACCTGGACTACTGTTCAGTCGTGTGGTCAGGTGCCACTAAGAGGGACTTAGGAAAATTGCAATTGGCCCAGAACAGAGCAGCATGGCTGGCCCTTAGATGTAGACAAAGAGCTAACATGTCAATCTCTTCTGGCTCAAAGTGAAGGTATTGACATGTTGAATGCCCCGAGCTGTCTGTCTGAACTACTGGCACAGAGCCTGGACACCCAGGTATACCCCACACGACAAGCCACCAGAGGTCTCTTCAGCAGTAGAATCCGATTTCAAAAAACAGATTCAAATACACCTTATGGAAAAGAGGGGACTGTGAAGCAACACAAACATAGGCACAGACAATTGTATACACACACACACGATAACATACGCACTATACACACACACACGATAACATACGCACTATACACACACACACGATAACATACGCACTATACACACACACACGATAACATACGCACTATACACACACACACGATAACATACGCACTATACACACACACACGATAACATACGCACTATACACACACACACGATAACATACGCACTATTTTGATAACATACGCACTATACACACACACACGATAACATACGCACTATACACACACACACGATAACAAAATAACATACGCACTATACACACACACACGATAACATTTACACACACACACGATAACATACGCACTATACACACACACACGATAACATACGCACTATACACACACACACGATTTGTATACACACACACACGATAACAATCTGCACACACACGATAACATACGACTGCAGTAACATACGCACTATACACACACACACGATAACATACGCACTATACACACACACACGATAACATACGCACTATACACACACACACGATAACATACGCACTATACACACACACACGATAACATACGCACTATACACACACACACACGATAACATACGCACTATACACACACACACGATAACATACGCACTATACACACACACACGATAACATACGCACTATACACACACACACGATAACATACGCACTATACACACACACACGATTTATAAAACACACGATAACATACGTTTATTAACATACGCACTATACACACACACACGATAACATACGCTGATAACATTATATAACATGTTTATGCACTATACACACACACACGATAACATACGCACTATACACACACACACGTAACATAAACACACACACGATTTTACGCAC
>NC_088413.1:80449552-80544552 GCF_034236695.1 Oncorhynchus nerka | reverse complement strand
GATGTCATAAGGTGAATGCACCAATTTGTAAGTCGCTCTGGATAAGAGCGTCTGCTAAATGACTTAAATGTAAATGTAAAATGTCTATCTGCCTCTCTCTCTCTGTCCAACAGTATCATAGTAGTGTCTATC
Organism: Oncorhynchus nerka; assembly: GCF_034236695.1. Taxonomy (NCBI): domain Eukaryota; kingdom Metazoa; phylum Chordata; class Actinopteri; order Salmoniformes; family Salmonidae; genus Oncorhynchus; species Oncorhynchus nerka. The sequence goes on along the minus strand of NC_088413.1, from coordinate 80,544,420 downwards.
TGCCTCTCTCTCTGTCCAACAGTATCATAGTAGTGTCTATCTGCCTCTCTCTCTGTCCAACAGTATCATAGTAGTGTCTATCTGCCTCTCTCTGTCCAACAGTATCATAGTAGTGTCTATCTGCCTCTCTCTCTCTGTCCAACAGTATCATAGTAGTGTCTATCTGCCTCTCTCTCTGTCCAACAGTATCATAGTAGTGTCTATCTGCCTCTCTCTGTCCAACAGTATCATAGTAGTGTCTATCTGCTGTCCAACAGTATCATAGTAGTGTCTCTCTGCCTCTCTCTCTGTCCAACAGTATCATAGTAGTGTCTCTCTGCCTCTCTCTCTGTCCAACAGTATCATAGTAGTGTCTCTCTGCCTCTCTCTCTGTCCAACAGTATCATAGTAGTGTCTATCTGCCTCTCTCTCTGTCCAACAGTATCATAGTAGTGTCTCTCTGCCTCTCTCTCTCTGTCCAACAGTATCATAGTAGTGTCTATCTGCCTCTCTCTCTGTCCAACAGTATCATAGTAGTGTCTCTCTGCCTCTCTCTCTGTCCAACAGTATCATAGTAGTGTCTATCTGCCTCTCTCTGTCCGACAGTATCATAGTAGTGTCTACCTGCCTCTCTCTGTCCAACAGTATCATAGTAGTGTCTCTCTGCCTCTCTCTCTGTCCAACAGTATCATAGTAGTGTCTATCTGCCTCTCTCTCTGTCCAACAGTATCATAGTAGTGTCTATCTGCCTCTCTCTCTGTCCAACAGTATCATAGTAGTGTCTATCTGCCTCTCTCTGTCCAACAGTATCATAGTAGTGTCTATCTGCCTCTCTCTCTCTGTCCAACAGTATCATAGTAGTGTCTCTCTGCCTCTCTCTCTGTCCAACAGTATCATAGTAGTGTCTCTCTGCCTCTCTCTCTCTGTCCAACAGTATCATAGTAGTGTCTCTCTGCCTCTCTCTCTGTCCAACAGTATCATAGTAGTGTCTATCTGCCTCTCTCTCTGTCCAACAGTATCATAGTAGTGTCTCTCTGCCTCTCTCTGTCCAACAGTATCATAGTAGTGTCTATCTGCCTCTCTCTCTGTCCAACAGTATCATAGTAGTGTCTATCTGCCTCTCTCTGTCCAACAGTATCATAGTAGTGTCTCTCTGCCTCTCTCTCTGTCCAACAGTATCATAGTAGTGTCTATCTGCCTCTCTCTCTCTGTCCAACAGTATCATAGTAGTGTCTCTCTGCCTCTCTCTCTGTCCAACAGTATCATAGTAGTGTCTCTCTGTCTCTCTCTCTGTCCAACAGTATCATAGTAGTGTCTCTCTGCCTCTCTCTGTCCAACAGTATCATAGTAGTGTCTATCTGCCTCTCTCTCTCTCTCTGTCCAACAGTATCATAGTAGTGTCTCTCTGCCTCTCTCTCTGTCCAACAGTATCATAGTAGTGTCTTTCTGCCTCTCTCTCTGTCCAACAGTATCATAATAGTGTCTCTCTGCCTCTCTCTCTCTCTCTCTCTCTGTCCAACAGTATCATAGTAGTGTCTCTCTGCCTCTCTCTCTCTGTCCAACAGTATCATAGTAGTGTCTCTCTGCCTCTCTCTGTCCAACAGTATCATAGTAGTGTCTCTCTGCCTCTCTCTCTGTCCAACAGTATCATAGTAGTGTCTCTCTGCCTCTCTCTGTCCAACAGTATCATAGTAGTGTCTCTCTGCCTCTCTCTCTGTCCAACAGTATCATAGTAGTGTCTCTCTGCCTCTCTCTCTGTCCAACAGTATCATAGTAGTGTCTCTCTGCCTCTCTCTCTGTCCAACAGTATCATAGTCTTAACACCAGCATCATATAATTAACCCCAGGAGAAATAGCACAGTTCAGTGATGCGATTTATGCATACAGTACATAAAATCATGGTTAAAGGGATTTTATCTGCCTGTCCTGTCTCTGAGCCTGCCTGACCACTCTGCCTGTCCTGTCTCTGAGCCTGCCTGACCACTCTGCCTGTCCTGTCTCTGAGCCTGCCTGACCACTCTGCCTGTCCTGACTCTGAGCCTGCCTGCCTGACCACTCTGCCTGTCCTGTCTCTGAGCCTGCCTGACCACTCTGCCTGTCCTGTCTCTGAGCCCGCCTGACCACTCTGCCTGCCCTGTCTCTGAGCCTGCCTGCCTGACCACTCTGCCTGTCCTGTCTCTGAGCCTGCCTGCCTGACCACTCTGCCTGTCCTGTCTCTGAGCCCACCTGCCTGACCACTCTGCCTGTCCTGTCTCTGAGCCTGCCTGACCACTCTGCCTGTCCTATCTCTGAGCCCGCCTGACCACTCTGCCTGTCCTGTCTCTGAGCCTGCCTGACCACTCTGCCTGTCCTGTCTCTGAGCCTGCCTGACCACTCTGCCTGTCCTGTCTCTGAGCCTGCCTGACCACTCTGCCTGTCCTGTCTCTGAGCCTGCCTGCATGACCACTCTGCCTGTCCTGTCTCTGAGCCTGCCTGACCACTCTGCCTGTCCTGTCTCTGAGCCTGCCTGACCACTCTGCCTGTCCTGTCTCTGAGCCTGCCTGACCACTCTGCCTGTCCTGTCTCTGAGCCTGCCTGACCACTCTGCCTGTCCTGACTCTGAGCCTGCCTGACCACTCTGCCTGTCCTGTCTCTGAGCCCGCTTTCCTGACCACTCTGCCTGTCCTGTCTCTGAGCCTGCCTGACCACTCTGCCTGTCCTGTCTCTGAGCCTGCCTGACCACTCTGCCTGTCCTGTCTCTGAGCCTGCCTGACCACTCTGCCTGTCCTGTCTCTGAGCCTGCCTGACCACTCTGCCTGCCCTGTCTCTGAGCCGGCTTGCCTGACCACTCTGCCTGTCCTGTCTCTGAGCCTGCCTGACCACTCTGCCTGTCCTGTCTCTGAGCCTGCCTGACCACTCTGCCTGTCCTGTCTCTGAGCCTGCCTGACCACTCTGCCTGTCCTGTCTCTGAGCCCGCTTTCCTGACCACTCTGCCTGTCCTGTCTCTGAGCCTGCCTGACCACTCTGCCTGTCCTGTCTGACCACTCTGCCTGACCACTCTGCCTGTCCTGTCTGACCACTCTGCCTGACCACTCTGCCTGTCCTGTCTGACCACTCTGCCTGACCACTCTGCCTGCCTGACCACTCTGCCTGTCCTGTCTCTGAGCCTGCCTGACCACTCTGCCTGTCCTGTCTGACCACTCTGCCTGACCACTCTGCCTGCCTGACCACTCTGCCTGTCCTGTCTCTGAGCCCGCCTGACCACTCTGCCTGTCCTGTCTCTGAGCCTGCCTGACCATTCTGCTTGTCCTGTCTCTGAGCCTGCCTGACCACTCTGCCTGTCCTGTCTCTGAGCCTGCCTGACCACTCTGCCTGTCCTGTCTCTGAGCCCGCTTGCCTGACCACTCTGCCTGTCCTGTCTCTGAGCCTGCCTGCCTGACCACTCTGCCTGTCCTGTCTCTGAGCCTGCCTGACCACTCTGCCTATCCTGTCTCTGAGCCTGCCTGACCACTCTGCCTGTCCTGTCTCTGAGCCTGCCTGACCACTCTGCCTGCCCTGTCTCTGAGCCCACCTGCCTGACCACTCTGCCTGTCCTGTCTCTGAGCCTGCCTGCCTGACCACTCTGCCTGTCCTGTCTCTGAGCCTGCCTGACCACTCTGCCTGTCCTGTCTCTGAGCCTGCCTGACCACTCTGCCTGTCCTGTCTCTGAGCCTGCCTGACCACTCTGCCTGTCCTGACTCTGAGCCTGCCTGACCACTCTGCCTGTCCTGTCTCTGAGCCTGCCTGACCACTCTGCCTGTCCTGTCTCTGAGCCTGCCTGCATGACCACTCTGCCTGTCCTGTCTCTGAGCCTGCCTGACCACTCTGCCTGTCCTGTCTCTGAGCCTGCCTGACCACTCTGCCTGTCCTGTCTCTGAGCCTGCCTGACCACTCTGCCTGTCCTGTCTCTGAGCCTGCCTGACCACTCTGCCTGTCCTGTCTCTGAGCCTGCCTGCCTGACCACTCTGCCTGTCCTGTCTCTGAGCCTGCCTGACCACTCTGCCTGTCCTGTCTCTGAGCCTGCCTGACCACTCTGCCTGTCCTGTCTCTGAGCCTGCCTAACCACTCTGCCTGTCCTGTCTCTGAGCCTGCCTGACCACTCTGCCTGTCCTGTCTTTGAGCCTGCCTGACCACTCTGCCTGCCCTGTCTCTGAGCCGGCTTGCCTGACCACTCTGCCTGTCCTGTCTCTGAGCCTGCCTGACCACTCTGCCTGTCCTGTCTCTGAGCCTGCCTGACCACTCTGCCTGCCCTGTCTCTGAGCCTGCCTGACCACTCTGCCTGTCCTGTCTCTGAGCCTGCCTGACCACTCTGCCTGTCCTGTCTCTGAGCCTGCCTGACCACTCTGCCTGTCCTGTCTCTGAGCCTGCCTGACCACTCTGCCTGTCCTGTCTGACCACTCTGCCTGACCACTCTGCCTGTCCTGTCTGACCACTCTGCCTGACCACTCTGCCTGTCCTGTCTGACCACTCTGCCTGACCACTCTGCCTGCCTGACCACTCTGCCTGTCCTGTCTCTGAGCCTGCCTGACCACTCTGCCTGTCCTGTCTGACCACTCTGCCTGACCACTCTGCCTGTCCTGTCTGACCACTCTGCCTGACCACTCTGCCTGTCCTGTCTGACCACTCTGCCTGACCACTCTGCCTGTCCTGTCTGACCACTCTGCCTGCCTGACCACTCTGCTTGTCCTGTCTCTGAGCCTGCCTGACCACTCTGCCTGTCCTGTCTCTGAGCCTGCCTGACCACTCTGCCTGTCCTGTCTCTGAGCCCGCTTGCCTGACCACTCTGCCTGTCCTGTCTCTGAGCCTGCCTGACCACTCTGCCTGTCCTGTCTCTGAGCCTGCCTGCCTGACCACTCTGCCTGTCCTGTCTCTGAGCCTGCCTGACCACTCTGCCTATCCTGTCTCTGAGCCTGCCTGACCACTCTGCCTGTCCTGTCTCTGAGCCTGCCTGACCACTCTGCCTGCCCTGTCTCTGAGCCCACCTGCCTGACCACTCTGCCTGTCCTGTCTCTGAGCCTGCCTGCCTGACCACTCTGCCTGTCCTGTCTCTGAGCCTGCCTGACCACTCTGCCTGTCCTGTCTCTGAGCCTGCCTGACCACTCTGCCTGTCCTGTCTCTGAGCCTGCCTGACCACTCTGCCTGTCCTGACTCTGAGCCTGCCTGACCACTCTGCCTGTCCTGTCTCTGAGCCTGCCTGACCACTCTGCCTGTCCTGTCTCTGAGCCTGCCTGCATGACCACTCTGCCTGTCCTGTCTCTGAGCCTGCCTGACCACTCTGCCTGTCCTGTCTCTGAGCCTGCCTGACCACTCTGCCTGTCCTGTCTCTGAGCCTGCCTGACCACTCTGCCTGTCCTGTCTCTGAGCCTGCCTGACCACTCTGCCTGTCCTGTCTCTGAGCCTGCCTGACCACTCTGCCTGTCCTGGCCTGCCTGACCACTCTGCCTGTCCTGTCTCTGAGCCTGCCTGACCACTCTGCCTGTCCTGTCTCTGAGCCTGCCTGACCACTCTGCCTGTCCTGTCTCTGAGCCTGCCTGACCACTCTGCCTGTCCTGTCTCTGAGCCTGCCTGACCACTCTGCCTGCCCTGTCTCTGAGCCACTCTGCCTGTCTTGCCTGACCACTCTGCCTGTCCTGTCTCTGAGCCTGCCTGACCACTCTGCCTGTCCTGTCTCTGAGCCTGCCTGACCACTCTGCCTGTCCTGTCTCTGAGCCTGCCTGACCACTCTGCCTGTCCTGTCTCTGAGCCTGCCTGACCACTCTGCCTGTCCTGTCTCTGATCCCGCTTTCCTGACCACTCTGCCTGTCCTGTCTCTGAGCCTGCCTGACCACTCTGCCTGTCCTGTCTGACCACTCTGCCTGACCACTCTGCCTGTCCTGTCTGACCACTCTGCCTGACCACTCTGCCTGTCCTGTCTGACCACTCTGCCTGACCACTCTGCCTGCCTGACCACTCTGCCTGTCCTGTCTCTGAGCCTGCCTGACCACTCTGCCTGTCCTGTCTGACCACTCTGCCTGACCACTCTGCCTGTCCTGTCTGACCACTCTGCCTGACCACTCTGCCTGTCCTGTCTGACCACTCTGCCTGACCACTCTGCCTGTCCTGTCTGACCACTCTGCCTGACCACTCTGCCTGCCTGACCACTCTGCCTGTCCTGTCTCTGAGCCCGCCTGACCACTCTGCCTGTCCTGTCTCTGAGCCTGCCTGACCACTCTGCCTGTCCTGTCTCTGAGCCTGCCTGACCACTCTGCCTGTCCTGTCTCTGAGCCTGCCTGACCACTCTGCCTGTCCTGTCTCTGAGCCTGCCTGACCACTCTGCCTGTCCTGTCTCTGAGCCTGCCTGCCTGACCACTCTGCCTGTCCTGTCTCTGAGCCTGCCTGCCTGACCACTCTGCCTGTCCTGTCTCTGAGCCTGCCTGACCACTCTGCCTGCCCTGTCTCTGAGCCTACCTGACCACTCTGCCTGTCCTGTCTCTGAGCCTGCCTGACCACTCTGCCTGCCCTGTCTCTGAGCCCACCTGCCTGACCACTCTGCCTGTCCTGTCTCTGAGCCTGCCTGCCTGACCACTCTGCCTGTCCTGTCTCTGAGCCTGCCTGCCTGACCACTCTGCCTGTCCTGTCTCTGAGCCTGCCTGACCACTCTGCCTGTCCTGTCTCTGAGCCCGCTTGCCTGACCACTCTGCCTGCCCCTGAGCCTGCCTGCCTTACCACTCTGTCTGACCCTGAGCCTGCCTGCCTTACCACTCTGCCTGCCCCTGAGCCTGCCTGCCTGACCACTCTGTCTGACCCTGAGCCTGCCTGCCTGACCACTCTGCCTGCCCCTGAGCCTGCCTGCCTGACCACTCTGTCTGACCCTGAGCCTGCCTGCCTGACCACTCTGTCTGACCCTGAGCCTGCCTGCCTGACCACTCTGTCTGACCCTGAGCCTGCCTGCCTGACCACTCTGCCAGACCCTGAGCCTGCCTGCCTGACCACTCTGCTTCTGCCTGTCCCTGAGCCTGTCTGACCACTCTGCTTCTCCCTGACCCTGAGCCTGCCTGACCACTCTGCCTGCCCCTGAGCCTGCCTGCCTGACCACTCTGCCTGACCCTGACCCCTGACCCTGACCCTGACCCCTGCATGTCTTGACCTGTCTATTGCCTGCTCCTGTTCGAATATTAAAATATTGTTTATTCGACATGATCTGCATCTGGGTCTTACTTTCACACCCGATAGTACGAACTGGCCATGACTGACTCATTTCATACCTGATAACTACAGAGTCTGCCAGTACCAACAGACTGTAGTAGTGTCAGAGAGACAGGCCAGATGGTTGGGGTAATTCAACAGAGTCTGCCAGTATCAACAGACTGTAGTAGTGCCAGTATCAACAGACTGTAGTAGTGTCAGAGAGACAGGCCAGATGGTTGGGGTAATTCAACAGAGTCTGCCAGTATCAACAGACTGTAGTAGTGCCAGTATCAACAGACTGTAGTAGTGTCAGAGAGACAGGCCAGATGGTTGGGGTAATTCAACAGAGTCTGCCAGTATCAACAGACTGTAGTAGTGCCAGTATCAACAGACTGTAGTAGTGTCAGAGAGACAGGCCAGATGGTTGAGGTAATTCAACAGAGTCTGCTAGTATCAACAGACTGTAGTAGTGCCAGAGAGACAGGCCAGATGGTTGGGGTAATTCAACAGAGTCTGCTAGTATCAACAGACTGTAGTAGTGCCAGAGAGACAGGCCAGATGGTTGGGGTAATTCAACAGAGTCTGCCAGTATCAACAGACTGTAGTAGTGTCAGAGAGACAGGCCAGATGGTTGGGGTAATTCAACAGAGTCTGCCAGTATCAACAGACTGTAGTAGTGCCAGAGAGACATGCCAGATGGTTGGGGTAATTCAACAGAGTCTGCCAGTATCAACAGACTGTAGTAGTGCCAGAGAGACATGCCAGATGGTTGGGGTAATTCAACAGAGTCTGCCAGTATCAACAGACTGTAGTAGTGCCAGAGAGACAGGCCAGATGGTTGGGGTAATTCAACAGAGTCTGCCAGTATCAACAGACTGTAGTAGTGCCAGAGAGACATGCCAGATGGTTGGGGTAATTCAACAGAGTCTGCCAGTATCAACAGACTGTAGTAGTGCCAGAGAGACATGCCAGATGGTTGGGGTAATTCAACAGAGTCTGCCAGTATCAACAGACTGTAGTAGTGCCAGAGAGACATGCCAGATGGTTGGGGTAATTCAACAGAGTCTGCCAGTATCAACAGACTGTAGTAGTGCCAGAGAGACAGGCCAGATGGTTGGGGTAATTCAACAGAGTCTGCCAGTATCAACAGACTGTAGTAGTGCCAGAGAGACATGCCAGATGGTTGGGGTATTTCAACAGAGTCTGCCAGTATCAACAGACTGTACTAGTGCCAGAGAGACATGCCAGATGGTTGGGGTATTTCAACAGAGTCTGCCAGTATCAACAGACTGTAGTAGTGCCAGAGAGACAGGCCAGATGGTTGGGGTAATTCAACAGAGTCTGCCAGTATCAACAGACTGTAGTAGTGCCAGAGAGACAGGCCAGATGGTTGGGGTAATTCAACAGAGTCTGCCAGTATCAACAGACTGTAGTAGTGCCAGAGAGACAGGCCAGATGGTTGGGGTAATTCAACAGAGTCTGCCAGTATCAACAGACTGTAGTAGTGCCAGAGAGACAGGCCAGATGGTTGGGGTAATTCAACAGAGTCTGCCAGTATCAACAGACTGTAGTAGTGCCAGAGAGACAGGCCAGATGGTTGGGGTAATTCAACAGAGTCTGCCAGTATCAACAGACTGTAGTAGTGCCAGAGAGACAGGCCAAACCATAATAACATACTATTAGAAAGGTTCTTCCTCTCTACCAAACAGCACTGCTACTACAGACGGACCTCTACTCCCCCTCTCATCCTCCCCTCCTCTCATCCTGTCTTCTCTTCCTCTTCCTCACCTCTGATTCTCTGATCCTCTGTTCTGCTCTGATCCTCTGATCTGCTCTGATTCTCTGATCTCTGTTCTGCTCTGATCCTCTGATTCTCTGTTCTGCTCTGATTCTCTGTTCTGTTCTGATCCTCTGTTCTGCTCTGATCCTCTGTTCTGCTCTGATCCTCTGTTCTGCTCTGATCCTCTGTTCTACTCTGATCCTCTGTTCTGTTCTGATCCTCTGTTCTGCTCTGATCCTCTGTTCTGTTCTGATCCTCTGTTCTGTTCTGAACCTCTGTTCTGCTCTGATCCTCTGATCCTCTGTTCTGCTCTGATCCTCTGTTCTGCTCTGATCCTCTGTTCTGCTCTGATCCTCTGTTCTGCTCTGATTCTCTGAATCTCTGTTCTGTTCTGATCCTCTGTTCTGTTCTGATCCTCTGTTCTGCTCTGATCCTCTGTTCTGTTCTGATCCTCTGTTCTACTCTGATCCTCTGTTCTGCTCTGATCCTCTGTTCTGCTCTGATCCTCTGTTCTGCTCTGATCCTCTGATCCTCTGATCCTCTGTTCTGCTCTGATCCTCTGTTCTGCTCTGATCCTCTGTTCTCCTCTGATCCTCTGTTCTGCTCTGATCCTCTGTTCTGCTCTGATCCTCTGATCTGCTCTGATCCTCTGTTCTGCTCTGATCCTCTGATCTGCTCTGATCCTCTGTTCTGCTCTGATCCTCTGACCCTCTGATCCTCTGTTCTGCTCTGATCCTCTGATCCTCTGTTCTGTTCTGATTCTCTGATCCTCTGTTCTGCTCTGATTCTCTGATCCTCTGTTCTGCTCTGATTCTTTGTTCTGCTCTGATCCTCTGTTCTGCTCTGATCCTCTGTTCTGCTCTGATCCTCTGATTCTCTGTTCTGCTCTGATCCTCTGTTCTGCTCTGATCCTCTGATCCTCTGTTCTGCTCTGATCCTCTGTTCTGCTCTGATCCTCTGATCCTCTGTTCTGCTCTGATCCTCTGATTCTCTGTTCTGCTCTGATCCTCTGTTCTGCTCTGATTCTCTGATCCTCTGTTCTGCTCTGATCCTCTGTTCTGCTCTGATCCTCTGTTCTGCTCTGATTCTCTGATCCTCTGTTCTGCTCTGATCCTCTGTTCTGCTCTGATCCTCTGTTCTGCTCTGATCCTCTGTTCTGCTCTGATCCTCTGTTCTGCTCTGATTCTCTGATCCTCTGTTCTGCTCTGATCCTCTGTTCTGCTCTGAACCTCTGTTCTGCTCTGAACCTCTGTTCTGCTCTGATCCTCTGATGCTCTGTTCTGCTCTGATCCTCTGATTCTCTGTTCTGCAGCTGAATGTGTTTTAGTAGCACTGTTTGGACCGCTGCATCTCCTCCTAAACCACCAGACTACTCTGTCCCCCATTCCTCTCTCCTCTCCTCTCCTCTCCTCTCCTCTCCTCTCCCATACTTTTTCCTGAATTTGTTTCAGCTATGTTCATTATTTCACTGTTCAGTAGACTATATAACCATGACTGACTGTAAGGATAGAACAGGCACCTGTACAGTGCAAAGCTGTAAGGGAGGAAGAGGTACCTGACCTCTGTCTGTAAATAGAAGGAGGGTGTATTCCTAGTGAACCATCTTGACTGTAAGGATAGAAGGAGATCTATGCTAGTCCTGGTGTAAATAGTAGTTCAGGACATAGGGAATAGGGTGTATGCAGCTGAACCATGCAGACTATAAGGGAATAGGGATCTGGCTGAACCATAGCTGACTGTAAGTGCACTATATAGGAATAGAAGGAGGGGGCTCTGGTCTAAAGTAGTTCACTATATAGGAATAGGGTTCTGCTCTGAACCAGTACTGTAAGGATAGGGAATAGGGCTCTGGTCTAAAGGGTGTATGCTAGCTGAACCATATGACTGTAGGGAATAGGGCTCTGGTCTAAAGTAGCTGACTATATAGGGAATAGGGCTCTGGTCTGAACCAGTAGTGACTGTACTATATAGAAGGAGGGTAGGGCTGAACCATTTGGGATGCATGACACAGTACAGGTCAACAGCAGCTGTTGATGTGTATGCTACAGTAGCTGAACCATAGCTGACTGTAAGGATAGAAGGAGGGTGTATGCTAGCTGAACCATAGCTGACTGTAAGGATAGAAGGAGGGTGTATGCTAGCTGAACCATAGCTGACTGTAAGGATAGAAGGAGGGTGTATGCTAGCTGAACCATAGCTGACTGTAAGGATAGAAGGAGGGTGTATGCTAGCTGAACCATAGCTGACTGTAAGGATAGAAGGAGGGTGTATGCTAGCTGAACCATAGCTGACTGTAAGGATAGAAGGAGGGTGTATGCTAGCTGAACCATAGCTGACTGTAAGGATAGAAGGAGGGTGTATGCTAGCTGAACCATAGCTGACTGTAAGGATAGAAGGAGGGTGTATGCTAGCTGAACCATAGCTGACTGTAAGGATAGAAGGAGGGTGTATGCTAGCTGAACCATAGCTGACTGTAAGGATAGAAGGAGGGTGTATGCTAGCTGAACCATAGCTGACTGTAAGGATAGAAGGAGGGTGTATGCTAGCTGAACCATAGCTGACTGTAAGGATAGAAGGAGGGTGTATGCTAGCTGAACCATAGCTGACTGTAAGGATAGAAGGAGGGTGTATGCTAGCTGAACCATAGCTGACTGTAAGGATAGAAGGAGGGTGTATGCTAGCTGAACCATAGCTGACTGTAAGGATAGAAGGAGGGTGTATGCTAGCTGAACCATAGCTGACTGTAAGGATAGAAGGAGGGTGTATGCTAGCTGAACCATAGTTGACTGTAAGGATAGAAGGAGGGTGTATGCTAGCTGAACCATAGCTGACTGTAAGGATAGAAGGAGGGTGTATGCTAGCTGAACCATAGCTGACTGTAAGGATAGAAGGAGGGTGTATGCTAGCTGAACCATAGCTGACTGTAAGGATAGAAGGAGGGTGTATGCTAGCTGAACCATAGCTGACTGTAAGGATAGAAGGAGGGTGTATGCTAGCTGAACCATAGCTGAATGTAAGGATAGAAGGAGGGTGTATGCTAGCTGAACCATAGCTGACTGTAAGGATAGAAGGAGGGTGTATGCTGTAGCAACACAGCTTGTACTGCTATGTAGTGAGGACAGAAGGAGGGAGGACAGGAGGGAGGACAGGGGGAGGGAGGACAGAAGGGGAGGACAGAAGGAGGGAGGACAGAAGGAGGGAGAACAGAAGGAGGAGAACAGAATCTTGAGGACAGAAGGAGGGAGGACAGAAGTGTAGGACAGAAGGAGGGAGGACAGAAGGAGGGAGGACAGAAGGGGAAATGTGTGTGTGTGTGTGTGTGTGTGTGTGTGTGTGTGTGTGTGTGTGTCAGACCGCTGCACCACTCAGGCGCTGTACAACGTGATTGGTCGGGAGTGGCCCACAGTACAACAGTAAGAGCAATATAAAATAATAAAAACCTCAGCGTAACAACCATTTTAGTAAGTAATACCGAAGTCGTGCACAAGTATCAGTTTCTATGTTTATGTCGCCCGTTCATTGTCAGTTAGAGACACAGTAGGACCCAAAAGCATAATCAGTACTCTAACTCCCCCTGGTGGTGGTCTAGAGCAATGAAGTAGTGACGCAGGGTACCGCACTAAACCACAAATTATCAGCCTCAAAAGACAGTTAGGTTACCAGGCAGCTTCACGCTGAGACATGGCCGATGGCTGACATCTTAGCATGTCTTCAACGAAGATCACATAATCGGTTCTACTTGTCCTTCTGAGGAGATGCGTACAACAACTGGGTGTTTGTCCTTCAAAACAAGCTTTCACAATATCACTGCTCTATAATAGGGGCAGAGCCGCGGAGGGAAAAAACCCTAACCCAGTAGCGTGGCGTCACCCTAACCCAGTAGCGTGGCGTCACCCTAACCCAGTAGCATGGCGTCACCCTAACCCAGTAGCGTGGCGTCACCCTAACCCAGTAGCATGGCGTCACCCTAACCCAGTAGCATGGCGTCACCCTAACCCTAACCCAGTAGCATGGCGTCACCCTAACCCTAACCCAGTAGCGTGGCGTCACCCTAACCCAGTAGCATGGCGTCACCCTAACCCTAACCCTGTAGTGTGGCGTCACCCTAACCCAGTAGCGTGGCGTCACCCTAACCCAGTAGCGTGGCGTCACCCTAACCCAGTAGCGTGGCGTCACCCTAACCCAGTAGCGTGGCGTCACCCTAACCCAGTAGCGTGGCGTCACCCTAACCCAGTAGCATGGCGTCACCCTAACCCTAACCCAGTAGCGTGGTGTCACCCTAACCCAGTAGCGTGGCGAGACCCTAACCCAGTAGCGTGGCGTCACCCTAACCCTAACCCAGTAGCATGGCGTCACCCTAACCCTAACCCAGTAGCATGGCGTCACCCTAACCCAGTAGCATGGCGTCACCCTAACCCAGTAGCATGGCGTCACCCTAACCCAGTAGCGTGGCGTCACCCTAACCCAGTAGCATGGCGTCACCCTAACCCTGTAGCATGGCGTCACCCTAACCCAGTAGCGTGGCGTCACCCTAACCCTAACCCAGTAGCATGGCGTCACCCTAACCCAGTAGCGTGGCGTCACCCTAACCCTAACCCAGTAGCGTGGCGTCACCCTAACCCAGTAGCATGGCGTCACCCTAACCCTAACCCAGTAGCATGGCGTCACCCTAACCCAGTAGCGTGGCGTCACCCTAACCCTAACCCAGTAGCGTGGCGTCACCCTAACCCAGTAGCATGGCGTCACCCTAACCCAGTAGCATGGCGTCACCCTAACCCAGTAGCGTGGCGTCACCCTAACCCAGTAGCGTGGCGTCACCCTAACCCAGTAGCATGGCGTCACCCTAACCCAGTAGCGTGGCGTCACCCTAACCCAGTAGCGTGGCGTCACCCTAACCCAGTAGCATGGCGTCACCCTAACCCTGTAGCATGGCGTCACCCTAACCCAGTAGCGTGGCGTCACCCTAACCCAGTAGCGTGGCGTCACCCTAACCCAGTAGCATGGCGTCACCCTAACCCAGTAGCATGGCGTCACCCTAACCCTAACCCAGTAGCATGGCGTCACCCTAACCCTAACCCAGTAGCATGGCGTCACCCTAACCCTAACCCAGTAGCATGGCGTCACTATAACCCTAACCCAGTAGCATGGCGTCACCCTAACCCAGTAGCGTGGCGTCACCCTAACCCTAACCCAGTAGTGTGGCATCACCCTAACCCAGTAGCATGGCGTCACCCTAACCCTAACCCAGTAGCGTGGCGTCACCCTAACCCTAACCCAGTAGCGTGGCGTCACCCTAACCCAGTAGCATGGCGTCACCCTAACCCAGTAGCGTGGCGTCACCCTAACCCAGTAGCATGGCGTCACCCTAACCCAGTAGCGTGGCGTCACCCTAACCCAGTAGCGTGGCGTCACCCTAACCCAGTAGCATGGCGTCACCCTAACCCAGTAGCATGGCGTCACCCTAACCCAGTAGCGTGGCGTCACCCTAACCCTAACCCAGTAGCGTGGCGTCACCCTAACCCTAACCCAGTAGCATGGCGTCACCCTAACCCAGTAGCGTGGCGTCACCCTAACCCTAACCCAGTCGCGTGTCGTCACCCTAACCCTAACCCAGTAGCGTGGCGTCACCCTAACCCTAACCCAGTAGCGTGGCGTCACCCTAACCCTAACCCAGTAGCGTGGCGTCACCCTAACCCTAACCCAGTAGCGTGGCGTCACCCTAACCCTAACCCAGTAGCATGGCATCACCCTAACCCAGTAGCGTGGCGAGACCCTAACCCAGTAGCGTGGCGTCACCCTAACCCTAACCCAGTAGCGTGGCGTCACCCTAACCCAGTAGCGTGGCGAGACCCTAACCCAGTAGCGTGGCGTCACCCTAACCCTAACCCAGTAGCGTGGCGTCACCCTAACCCTAACCCAGTAGCGTGGCGTCACCCTAACCCAGTAGCGTGGCGAGACCCTAACCCAGTAGCGTGGCGTCACCCTAACCCTAACCCAGTAGCGTGGCGTCACCCTAACCCAGTAGCATGGCGTCACCCTAACCCAGTAGCATGGCGTCACCCTAACCCTGTAGCATGGCGTCACCCTAACCCAGTAGCGTGGCGTCACCCTAACCCAGTAGCGTGGCGTCACCCTAACCCAGTAGCGTGGCGTCACCCTAACCCAGTAGCATGGCGTCACCCTAACTCTGTAGCATGGCGTCACCCTAACCCAGTAGCATGGCGTCACCCTAACCCAGTAGCGTGGCGTCACCCTAACCCAGTAGCATGGCGTCACCCTAACCCAGTAGCGTGGCGTCACCCTAACCCTAACCCAGTAGCGTGGCGTCACCCTAACCCTAACCCAGTAGCGTGGCGTCACCCTAACCCTAACCCAGTAGCGTGGCGTCACCCTAACCCTAACCCAGTAGCATGGCGTCACCCTAACCCTAACCCAGTAGCATGGCGTCACTATAACCCTAACCCAGTAGCATGGCGTCACCCTAACCCAGTAGCGTGGCGTCACCCTAACCCTAACCCAGTAGTGTGGCGTCACCCTAACCAAGTAGCATGGCGTCACCCTAACCCAGTAGCGTGGCGTCACCCTAACCCAGTAGCATGGCGTCACCCTAACCCAGTAGCATGGCGTCACCCTAACCCAGTAGCGTGGCGTCACCCTAACCCAGTAGCATGGCGTCACCCTAACCCAGTAGCATGGCGTCACCCTAACCCAGTAGCGTGGCGTCACCCTAACCCTAACCCAGTAGCATGGCGTCACCCTAACCCTAACCCAGTAGCATGGCGTCACCCTAACCCAGTAGCGTGGCGTCACCCTAACCCTAACCCAGTAGCGTGTCGTCACCCTAACCCTAACCCAGTAGCGTGGCGTCACCCTAACCCTAACCCAGTAGCGTGGCGTCACCCTAACCCTAACCCAGTAGCGTGGCGTAACCCTAACCCTAACCCAGTAGCGTGGCGTCACCCTAACCCTAACCCAGTAGCGTGGCGTCACCCTAACCCTAACCCAGTAGCATGGCATCACCCTAACCCAGTAGCGTGGCGAGACCCTAACCCAGTAGCGTGGCGTCACCCTAACCCTAACCCAGTAGCGTGGCGTCACCCTAACCCTAACCCAGTAGCGTGGCGTCACCCTAACCCAGTAGCGTGGCGAGACCCTAACCCAGTAGCGTGGCGTCACCCTAACCCTAACCCAGTAGCGTGGCGTCACCCTAACCCTAACCCAGTAGCGTGGCATCACCCTAACCCTAACCCAGTAGCGTGGCGTCACCCTAACCCAGTAGCGTGGCGAGACCCTAACCCAGTAGCGTGGCGTCACCCTAACCCTAACCCAGTAGCGTGGCGTCACCCTAACCCTAACCCAGTAGCGTGGCGTCACCCTAACCCAGTAGCGTGGCGTCACCCTAACCCTAACCCAGTAGCGTGGCGTCACCCTAACCCTAACCCAGTAGCGTGGCGTCACCCTAACCCTAACCCAGTAGCATGGCATCACCCTAACCCAGTAGCGTGGCGAGACCCTAACCCAGTAGCGTGGCGTCACCCTAACCCTAACCCAGTAGCGTGGCGTCACCCTAACCCTAACCCAGTAGCGTGGCGTCACCCTAACCCAGTAGCGTGGCGAGACCCTAACCCAGTAGCGTGGCGTCACCCTAACCCTAACCCAGTAGCGTGGCGTCACCCTAACCCTAACCCAGTAGCGTGGCATCACCCTAACCCTAACCCAGTAGCGTGGCGTCACCCTAACCCAGTAGCGTGGCGAGACCCTAACCCAGTAGCGTGGCGTCACCCTAACCCTAACCCAGTAGCGTGGCGTCACCCTAACCCTAACCCAGTAGCGTGGCGTCACCCTAACCCAGTAGCGTGGCGTCACCCTAACCCTAACCCAGTAGCGTGGCGTCACCCTAACCCAGTAGCATGGCGTCACCCTAACCCTAACCCAGTAGCGTGGCGTCACCCTAACCCAGTAGCGTGGCGTCACCCTAACCCTAACCCAGTAGCGTGGCGTCACCCTAACCCTAACCCAGTAGCGTGGCGTCACCCTAACCCTAACCCAGTAGCGTGGCGTCACCCTAACCCAGTAGCGTGGCGTCACCCTAACCCAGTAGCGTGGCGTCACCCTAACCCTAACCCAGTAGCGTGGCGTCACCCTAACCCAGTAGCGTGGCGTCACCCTAACCCTAACCCAGTAGCGTGGCGTCACCCTAACCCAGTAGCGTGGCGTCACCCTAACCCAGTAGCGTGGCGTCACCCTAACCCTAACCCAGTAGCGTGGCGTCACCCTAACCCAGTAGCGTGGCGTCACCCTAACCCTAACCCAGTAGCATGGCGTCACCACACCACCTTTCCAAAGCAAACCGAATGCGTTTCACCGGATATATTCATTACTTCATGTCATAGAATTTTTTTTGAAAAAATAGTTTTGCAACAGAAAAGAAAGCAGGCGTTTGTTTATTGGACAAACGGTGACAAAAGGACCATTTTATTTATTGATTATTCACCAATGTTTGTGTCCTAAAAGTATTTAAAAAATGTCAAAATTCCACCACAGAGCTAAACAGACAATATGACACGTCTTCAAACATAATATATAGATGGCAGAAAGATGCATAAAGATACAAAAAGATGCAGAAAGATGCAGAAAGATTCAGAAAGATTCAGAAAGATGCAGAAAGATGCATAAAGATACAAAAAGATGCAGAAAGATGCAGAAAGATTCAGAAAGATGCAGAAAGATGCAGAAAGATTCAGAAAGATGCAGAAAGATGCAGAAAGATTCAGAAAGATGCAGAAAGATCAGAAAAATTCAGAAAGATGCAGAAAGATGCAGAAAGATTCAGAAAGACATAACTTTCACAAATACAGTCGTGGCCAAAAAGTTTTGAGAATGACACAAAATATTAATTTTTATTTTTCAGTGTCTTCAGATATTTCTTGTCAGATGTTACTATGGAATACTGAAATATCATTACATAAGTGTCAAAAGCTTAAAATTACAGTCATGTACAGTCATGGCCAAAATCAAAACTTTTGATCGTACAGAGACAGGCAGCCATTATGGTGTCAGTATTTTTTGATCAGCTAGTGACATAGTGACACCTACTGATACGTACTGGTAATGCAGGTTTGGTTAGAATAAGAGTGCAATATAGAATGAGTGACATTCAATCAATGAAAATGTTGAAAGTAGTTGATTTAATGATTGGATTTTGCAACCAATCAGTCAACAAAACTCTGGTGGGCCAGATGGAGCCTAGGACAACAACACAAGCAGAGGTGGGTAGGTTACTTTCTAAATGTAATATATTACAGTAGGGCCCTTTATACAGGGTTGGGTAGGTTACTTTCTAAATGTAATATATTACAGTAGGGCCCTATATACAGGGTTGGGTAGGTTACTTTCTAAATTTAATATATTACAGTAGGGCCCTTTATACAGGGTTGGGTAGGTTACTTTCTAAATGTAATATATTACAGTAGGGCCCTATATACAGGGTTGGGTAGGTTACTTTCTAAATGTAATATATTACAGTAGGGCCCTATATACAGGGTTGGGTAGGTTACTTTATAAATGTAATATATTACAGTAGGGCCCTATATACAGGGTTGGGCAGGTTACTTTCTAAATGTAATATATTACAGTTACAAGTAATCTGTAAAGTAACTTTTGTATTACCCAAGGTCAGTAACGTAATCTGATTAC
Source organism: Oncorhynchus nerka (assembly GCF_034236695.1). NCBI lineage: Eukaryota > Metazoa > Chordata > Actinopteri > Salmoniformes > Salmonidae > Oncorhynchus > Oncorhynchus nerka. Next base: position 80,525,780 of record NC_088413.1, on the reverse strand, counting down.
ATTGAGTTACTTGTAGATTACTTTCCCCTTTAAGAGGCATTAGAAGAAGACAAAAAGGTATGTTACCAATTGAACGACATCTATTGCAGGATAAATCAATGTTAAAGTTTACATAGCTGGCCATATATGGATGTTCAATGTTACTTTATGGGTTGGTTATGTAGGCTTCTTCTAACCCATCGCTTTCTACTACATATAATAACATGATTAAATTATATCTTTACATTAATATTTATAATTTATAAATTCAGCAACAAAAGAAAGACAGGACGTCCCTTTTTTCAGGACCCTGTCTTTCAAAGATAATTAGTAAAAATCCAAATAACTTCACAGATCTTCATTGTAAAGGGTTTAAACACTGTTTCCCATTAATGTTCAATGAACCATAAACAATTAATGAACATGCACCTGTGGAACGGTCGTTAAGACACTAACAGCTTACAGACGGTAGGCAATTAAGGTCACAGTTATGAAAACTTAGGACACTAAAGAGGCCTTTCTACTGACTCTGAAAAACACCAAAAGAAAGATGCCCAGGGTTCCTGCTCATCTGCATGAACGTGCCTTAGGCATGCTGCAAGGAGACATGAGGACTGCAGATGTGGCCAGGGCAATAAATTTAAATGTCCGTACTGTGAGACTGTGAGACGCCTAAGACAGAGCTACAGGGAGACAGGACGGACAGCTGATCGTCCTCGCAGTGGCAGACCACGTGTAACAACACCTGCACAGGATCGGTACATCCGAACATCACACCTGCGGGACAGGTACAGGATGGCAACAACAACTGCCCGAGATACACCAGGAACGCACAATCCCTCCATCAGTGATCAGACTGTCCGCAATAGGCTGAGAGAGGCTGGACTGAGGGCTTGTAGGCCTGTTGTAAGGCAGGTCCTCACCAGACATCACCGGCAACATCGTCGCCTGTGGGCATAAACCCACCGTCGCCGTACCAGACAGGACTGGAAAAAAGTGCTCTTCACTGACGAGTCGCGGTTTTGTCTCACCAGGGGTTATGGTCGGATTCACGTTTATCGTCAAAGGAATGAGCGTTACACCGAGGCCTGTACTCTGGAGCGGGATTGATTTGGAGGTGGAGGGTCCATCATGGTCTGGGGCGGTGTGTCACAGCATCACCGGACTGAGCTTGTTGTCATTACAGGCAATCTCAATGCTGTGCGTTACAGGGAAGACATCCTCCTCCCTCATGAGGTACCCTTCCTGCAGGCTCATCCTGACATGACCCTCCAGCATGACAATGCCACCAGCCATACTGCTCGCTCTGTGCGTGATTTCCTGCAAGACAGGAATGTCAGTGTTCTGCCATGGCCAGCGAAGAGCCCGGATCTCAATTCCATTTAGCACGTCTGGGACCTGTTGGATCGGAGGGTGAGGGCTAGGGCCTTTCCCCCCAGAAATGTGAATCTTGTCATGTTCATACAAATATTTACACATGTTAAGTTTGCTGAAAATAAACGCAGTTGACAGTGAGAGGACATTTTCTTTTTTTTTACTGAGTTTAAAGTAAGTTTAGAGTTTATTTAACCAGAACAAGTTCTCATTTACAACTGCGACCTGGCCAAGATAAAGCACAGATTGATAAGCAGCTTAAACGTCTTCAATTCAACCGTTATTTAGATTTGTAAACAGCCGTCCACAACAACCGCAATCCGTAAGGCACAAATAGCTAAATGAGAGAGCAGCAGTGTGATTCACATCAATGCTCTGTGTAGTTATCAATAATAAGTGATGTCCGTATCGCCGTAGACGACACCACTGCCCACCATTAGAAGACATAACTTGGATTGCAGCCGACAAAAGCCTATGCTCTTTTCCCGCGATCAAACGCATTTGGTGTGTCATACTTTATACTAATGAAGCTATTTTCATCTACACTAAAACATGGTGGAAACAAGAGAAGAAGAGACAGAGACAACACCAGATCACACGTAGAGACAACAGAACACTGCCGTTACAACATGGTAGAAACAAGAGAAGAAGAGACAGAGACAACACCAGATCACATGTAGAGACAACAGAACACTGCTGTTACAACATGGTAGAAACAAGAGAAGAAGAGACAGAGACAACACCAGATCACACGTAGAGACAACAGAACACTGCCGTTTCAACATGGTAGAAACAAGAGAAGAAGAGACAGAGACAACACCAGATCACACGTAGAGACAACAGAACACTGCCGTTACAACATGGTAGAAACAAGAGAAGAAGAGACAGAGACAACACCAGATCACACGTAGAGACAACAGAACACTGCCGTTTCAACATGGTAGAAACAAGAGAAGAAGAGACAGAGACAACACCAGATCACACGTAGAGACAACAGAACACTGCCGTTACAACATGGTAGAAACAAGAGAAGAAGAGACAGAGACAACACCAGATCACACGTAGAGACAACAGAACACTGCCGTTTCAACATGGTAGAAACAAGAGAAGAAGAGACAACACCAGATCACACGCAGAGACAACAGAACACTGCCGTTTCAACATGGTAGAAACAAGAGAAGAAGAGACAGAGACAACAGAACACTGCCGTTTCAACATGGTAGAAACAAGAGAAGAAGAGACAGAGACAACACCAGATCACACGTAGAGACAACAGAACACTGCCGTTACAACATGGTAGAAACAAGAGAAGAAGAGACAGAGACAACACCAGATCACACGTAGAGACAACAGAACACTGCCGTTTCAACATGGTAGAAACAAGAGAAGAAGAGACAACACCAGATCACACGTAGAGACAACAGAACACTGCCGTTACAACATGGTAGAAACAAGAGAAGAAGAGACAGAGACAACACCAGATCACATGTAGAGACAACAGAACACTGCTGTTACAACATGGTAGAAACAAGAGAAGAAGAGACAGAGACAACACCAGATCACACGTAGAGACAACAGAACACTGCCGTTTCAACATGGTAGAAACAAGAGAAGAAGAGACAGAGACAACACCAGATCACACGTAGAGACAACAGAACACTGCCGTTACAACATGGTAGAAACAAGAGAAGAAGAGACAGAGACAACACCAGATCACACGTAGAGACAACAGAACACTGCCGTTTCAACATGGTAGAAACAAGAGAAGAAGAGACAGAGACAACACCAGATCACACGTAGAGACAACAGAACACTGCCGTTACAACATGGTAGAAACAAGAGAAGAAGAGACAGAGACAACACCAGATCACACGTAGAGACAACAGAACACTGCCGTTTCAACATGGTAGAAACAAGAGAAGAAGAGACAACACCAGATCACACGCAGAGACAACAGAACACTGCCGTTACAACATGGTAGAAACAAGAGAAGAAGAGACAACACCAGATCACACGTAGAGACAACAGAATACTGCCGTTACAACATGGTAGAAACAAGAGAAGAAGAGACAACACCAGATCACACGTAGAGACAACAGAACACTGCCGTTTCAACATGGTAGAAACAAGAGAAGAAGAGACAGAGACAACACCAGATCACACATAGAGACAACACCAGATCACACGTAGAGACAACAGAACACTGCCGTTACAACATGGTAGAAACAAGAGAAGAAGAGACAACACCAGATTACACGTAGAGACAACACCAGATCACACGTAGAGACAACAGAACACTGCCGTTTCAACATGGTAGAAACAAGAGAAGAAGAGACAACACCAGATCACACATAGAGACAACACCAGATCACACGTAGAGACAACAGAACACTGCCGTTACAACATGGTAGAAACAAGAGAAGAAGAGACAACACCAGATCACATGTAGAGACAACAGAATACTGCCGTTACAACATGGTAGAAACAAGAGAAGAAGAGACAGAGACAACACCAGATCACACGTAGAGACAACAGAACACTGCCGTTACAACATGGTAGAAACAAGAGAAGAAGAGACAGAGACAACACCAGATCACATGTAGAGACAACACCAGATTACACGCAGAGACAACACCAGATTACACGTAGAGACAACAGAATACTGCCGTTTCAACATGGTAGAAACAAGAGAAGAGACAACACCAGATCACACATAGAGACAACACCAGATCACACGTAGAGACAACAGAATACTGCTGTTACAACATGGTAGAAACAAGAGAAGAAGAGACAGAGACAACAGAACATGGTAGAAACAAGAGAAGAAGAGACAGAGACAACAGAACACTGCCGTTTCAACATGGTAGAAACAAGAGAAGAAGAGACAGAGGCAACACCAGAACACACGTAGAGACAACAGAACACTGCCGTTTCAACATGGTAGAAACAAGAGAAGAAGAGACAGAGGCAACACCAGAACACACGTAGAGACAACAGAACACTGCCGTTACAACATGGTAGAAACAAGAGAAGAAGAGACAGAGACAACAGAATACTGCCGTTTCAACATGGTAGAAACAAGAGAAGAAGAGACAGAGACAACAGAATACTGTCGTTACAACATGGTAGAAACAAGAGAAGAAGAGACAGAGACAACACCAGATCACACGTAAAGACAACAGAACACTGCCGTTACAACATGGTAGAAACAAGAGAAGAAGAGACAGAGACAACAGAATACTGCCGTTACAACATGGTAGAAACAAGAGAAGAAGAGACAGAGACAACACCAGATCACACGTAAAGACAACAGAACACTGCCGTTACAACATGGTAGAAACAAGAGAAGAAGAGACAGAGACAACAGAATACTGCCGTTACAACATGGTAGAAACAAGAGAAGAAGAGACAGAGACAACACCAGATCACACGTAAAGACAACAGAACACTGCCGTTACAACATGGTAGAAACAAGAGAAGAAGAGACAGAGACAACAGAATACTGCCGTTACAACATGGTAGAAACAAGAGAAGAAGAGACAGAGACAACACCAGATCACACGTAGAGACAACACCAGATCACACGTAAAGACAACAGAACACTGCCGTTACAACATGGTAGAAACAAGAGAAGAAGAGACAGAGACAACAGAATACTGCCGTTACAACATGGTAGAAACAAGAGAAGAAGAGACAGAGACAACACCAGATCACACGTAGAGACAACAGAACACTGCCGTTTCAACATGGTAGAAACAAGAGAAGAAGAGACAACACCAGATCACACGCAGAGACAACAGAACACTGCTGTATCTTCATTTTCACCTCAATGAGTCTCTCCCACATGCTGTTCTGTCAGATCAGATATAGGATCGAGCGTTTGATCTAAAGCTAGTTCGGTAGCTTCCATCGCGCCTGCGACTGTGACGTCAACATAGCCTTCTTACTGCAATACTGCACACATACATAATGTCTGAACAGGGCTCCACTGTTATTTACTGACCATCCTCTGCCCCACTCCCCATGCCCAGTACTCCTCTCCTCTACATCTCCTCTCCTCTCCCCACCCCTCCTCGCCTCCTCTCCTCAACTGCACAGCATGCATACACAGCAACTTTCCTGTTACAATCATCAATATGCATGTCCGCTCGTCCAAGCATGGAGAAAACGAGGGAGCGAAACAGAAGGAGAGAGAATGAGGGAGATGGAGAGAGGGAGAAATGGTGAGCGATAGAGATGGAGAAATGGTGAGAGATAGAGAAATGGTGAGAGACAGAGAGGGAGAAATGGTGAGAGACAGAGAGGGAGAAATGGTGAGAGATAGAGAGGGAGAAATGGTGAGAGATAGAGAGATAGAGAGGGAGAAATGGTGAGAGATAGAGAGGGAGAAATGGTGAGAGATAAAAAGGGAGAAATGTTGAGAGATAGAGAGGGATAAATGGTGAGCGATAGAGAGGGAGAAATGGTGAGAGATAGAGAGGGAGAAATGGTGAGAGATAGAGAGGGAGAAATGGTGAGAGATAGAGAGGGAGAAATGGTGAGAGATAGAGAGGGAGAAATGGTGAGAGAGGGAGAAATGGTGAGAGATAGAGAAATGGTGAGAGATAGAGGGAGAAATGGTGAGAGATAGAGAAATGGTGAGCGATAGAGAGGGAGAAATGGTGAGTGATAGAGAGGGAGAAATGGTGAGAGATAGAGAGGGAGAAATGGTGAGAGATAGAGAGGGAGAAACGGTGAGAGATAGAGAAATGGTGAGAGATAGAGAGGGAGAAATGGTGAGAGATAGAGAGGGAGAAATGGTGAGAGATAAAGAGGGAGAAATGGTGAGAGATAGAGAGGGAGAAATGGTGAGAGATAGAGAGGGAGAAATGGTGAGAGATAAAGAGGGAGAAATGGTGAGAGATAGAGAGGGAGAAATGGTGAGAGATAGAGAGGGAGAAATGGTGAGAGATAGAGAGGGAGAAATGGTGAGAGATATAGAGGGAGAAAGGAAAACAGGGGGGGGATGAGAAGAGAATAGGGGGAGAGGAGGATGAGGAGAGGAGGGAAGAGGGGAAGAAATCAAGGGAATTATTAATAGTTCATTTGAGTGTCTCTCATCTTTCTCTCTCTATCATCTCTCTCTCTCTCCATCATCTCTCTCTCTATCATCTCTCTCTCTCCATCATCTCTCTCTCTATCATCTCTCTCTCTATCATCTCTCTCTCTATCATCTCTCTCTCTATCATCTCTCTCTCTATCATCTCTCTCTCCATCATCTCTCTCTCTCCATAATCTCTCTCTCTATCATCTCTCTCTCTATCATCTCTCTCTCTATCATCTCTCTCTCTCCATCATCTCTCTCTCTATCATCTCTCTCTCTATCATCTCTCTCTCTATCATCTCTCTATCATCTCTCTCTCTATCATCTCTCTCTCCATCATCTCTCTCTCTCCATCATCTCTCTCTCTATCATCTCTCTCTCTCCATCATCTCTCTCTCTATCATCTCTCTCTCTATCATCTCTCTCTCTATCATCTCTCTCTCTATCATCTCTCTCTCCATCATCTCTCTCTCTCCATCATCTCTCTCTCTATCATCTCTCTCTCTATCATCTCTCTCTCTCCATCATCTCTCTCTCCATCATCTCTCTCTCTATCATCTCTCTCTCTATCATCTCTCTCTCTATCATCTCTCTCTCTATCATCTCTCTCTCTCTGAGTGGTCTGGCCATCATGAGCGTTTGAGTGGTCTGGCCATCATGAGCGTTTGAGTGGTCTGGCCATCATGAGCGTGTGAGTGGTCTGGCCATCATGAGCGTTTGAGTGGTCTGGCCATCATGAGCGTAAATCATGACGTGGGGGAAACACTTGTCCTACGATGACATCATTGATGATTTTGTGCAGAAGAGGAACATTTTGATGGTAAGATTTTAATTCAAACATTCAAATGTTTCCACACTTAGTAACATTTTAAGATTGTATGTCAGAAGTACATTTGTGTAAATGACTGTTTAACTATGTGACATAGTTTCTCCATTTCTTCCAGACAGACTGGTGCCCAGATAGACTGGTGCCCAGATATACTGGGGCCCAGACAGACTGGTGCCTGGACAGACTGGTGTCCAGGCAGACTGGTGTCCAGACAGACTGGTGTTCAGACAGACTGGTGGCCAGATAGACTGATGCCCAAACAGACTGGTGCCCAGACAGACTGGTGCCCAGACAGACTGGTGCCCAGATAGACTGGTGCCCAGATATACTGGTGCCCAGACAGACTGGTGCCCAGATAGACTGGTGTCCAGATTTTTATTTTTATTTTTTTTATTTCACTTTTATTTAACCAGGTAGGCTAGTTGAGAACACCTTTATTTAACCAGGTAGGCTAGTTGAGAACACCTTTATTTAACCAGGTAGGCTAGTTGAGAACAAGTTCTCATTTGCAACTGTGACCTGGCCAAGATAAAGCATAGCAGTGTGAACAGACAACACAGAGTTACACATGGAGTTAAGAATTAACAAGTCAATAACACAATAGAAAAAAAAGGGGAGTCTATATACAATGTGTGCAAAAGGCATGAGGAGGTAGGCGAATAATACAATTTTACAGATTAACACTGGAGTGATAAATGATCAGATGGTCATGTACAGGTAGAGATATTGGTGTGCAAAAGAGCAGAAAAGTAAATAAATAAAAACAGTATGGGGATGAGGTAGGTGAAAATGGGTGGGCTATTTACCAATAGACTATGTACAGCTGCAGCGATCGGTTAGCTGCTCAGATAGCAGATGTTTGAAGTTGGTGAGGGAGATAAAAGTCTCCAACTTCAGCGATTTTTGCAATTCGTTCCAGTCACAGGCAGCAGAGAACTGGAACGAAAGGCGGCCAAATGAGGTGTTGGCTTTAGGGATGATCAGTGAGATACACCTGCTGGAGCGCGTGCTACGGATGGGTGTTGCCATCGTGACCAGTGAACTGAGATAAGGCGGAGCTTTACCTAGCATGGACTTGTAGATGACCTGGAGCCAGTGGGTCTGGCGACGAATATGTAGCGAGGGCCAGCCGACTAGAGCATACAAGTCGCAATGGTGGGTGGTATAAGGTGTTTTAGTGACAAAACGGATGGCACTGTGATAAACTGCACCCAGTTTGCTGAGTAGAGTGTTGGAAGCAATTTTGTAGATGACATCGCCGAAGTCGAGGATCGGTAGGATAGTCAGTTTTACTAGGGTAAGTTTGGTGGCGTGAGTGAAGGAGGCTTTGTTGCGGAATAGAAAGCCGACTCTTGATTTGATTTTCGATTGGAGATGTTTGATATGAGTCTGGAAGGAGAGTTTACAGTCTAGCCAGACACCTAGGTACTTATAGATGTCCACATATTCAAGGTCGGAACCATCCAGGGTGGTGATGCTGGTCAGGCGTGCGGGTGCAGGCAGCGAACGGTTGAAAAGCATGCATTTGGTTTTACTAGCGTTTAAGAGCAGTTGGAGGCCACGGAAGGAGTGTTGTATGGCATTGAAGCTCGTTTGGAGGTTAGATAGCACAGTGTCCAAGGACGGGCCAGAAGTATATAGAATGGTGTCGTCTGCGTAGAGGTGGATCAGGGAATCGCCCCCAGCAAGAGCAACATCATTGATATATACAGAGAAAAGAGTCGGCCCGAGAATTGAACCCTGTGGCACCCCCATAGCGACTGCCAGAGGACCGGACAGCATGCCCTCCGATTTGACACACTGAACTCTGTCTGCAAAGTAATTGGTGAACCAGGCAAGGCAGTCATCCGAAAAACCGAGGCTACTGAGTCTGCCGATAAGAATATGGTGATTGACAGAGTCTGTCAACTTGTTCTTAGACAGACAGATGGAGCACACTGTTTTTTAAAGGAGGGAGGATTGTAGTGGGAGTACTGGGGCGGCAGGTGTGACAATGGCGAATGGTTTACATGGCTCACGGGTCAGGTAGGAGGGCCCCTTAGCAGAATTTCACTTAGGGCCTCAGGGAGGCCACGACCGGCTCTGATGGGGGCATTGTCATTTTAAAACAGGAAAGGGCCTTTCCCAAACTGTTGCCACAAAGTTGGAGGCACGGAATCATCTAGAATGTCATTGTATGCTGTAGCGTTAAGATTTCTCTTCACTGGAAGTTAGGGGCCTAGCCCGAACCATGAAAAACAGCCCCAGACCATTATTCCTCCTCCACCAAACTTTACAGTTGGCACTATGCATTGGGGCATGTAGCGTTCTCCTGGTATCCTCCAGGAGTCCGCCGGACTACCAGATGGTGAAACGTGATTCATCACTCCAGAGAACGTGTTTCCACTGCTCCAGAGTCCAATGACGGCGAGATTTACAACACTCCAGCCGACACTTGGCATTGCACATGGTGATCTTAGGCTCGTGATCCCTGGCAGTAAGAGAGAGAGACATGACCCTGGCAGTAAGAGAGAGAGAGACATGACCCTGGCAGTAAGAGAGAGAGAGACATGACCCTGGCAGTAAGAGAGAGAGACATGACTCTGGCAGTAAGAGAGAGAGAGACATTGCCCTGGCAGTAAGAGAGAGAGACATGACCCTGGCAGTAAGAGAGAGAGAGACATGACCCTGGCAGTAAGAGAGAGAGAGAGATGACCCTGGCAGTAAGAGAGAGAGGACATGACCCTGGCAGTAAGAGAGAGAGAGATGTGACCCTGGCAGTAAGAGAGAGAGAGACATGACCCTGGCAGTAAGAGAGAGAGAGACATGACCCTGGCAGTTAAGAGAGAGAGAGACATGACCCTGGCAGTTGACCCTGGCCTAAGAGAGAGACATGACCCTGGCAGTAAGAGAGAGAGACATGAGTAAGAGAGAGAGACATGACCCTGGCAGTAAGAGAGAGAGAGACATGACCCTGGCAGTAAGAGAGAAAGAGAGACATTCCCTGGCAGTTGCCAGAGAGAGAGAGACATGACCCTGGCAGTAAGATTTTATCTTCACTGAGAGAGAGACATGACCTAGAGAGAGACATGACCCTGGCAGTAAGAGAGAGAGAGACATGACCCTGGCAGTAAGAGAGAGAGAGACATGACCCTGGCAGTTAGAGAGAGAGAGACCCTGGCAGTAAGAGAGACAGAGACATGACCCTGGCAGTAAGAGAGAGAGAGACATGACCCTGGCAGTAAGAGAGAGAGAGCATGAGAGAGAGAGAGACATGACCCTGGCAGTAAGAGAGAGAGACATGACATGACCCTGGCAGTAAGAGAGAGAGAGACATGACCCAGTGAGAGAGAGAGAGACATGGCCCAGAGAGAGAGAGACATGACCCTGGCAGTAAGAGAGAGAGAGAGACATGAGGCAGTTAGAGAGAGAGACATGACCCTGGCAGTAAGAGAGAGAGACATGACCCTGGCAGTAAGAGAGAGAGAGAGACATGACCCTGGCAGTAAGAGAGAGAGAGACATGAGGCAGTAAGAGAGAGAGACATGACCCTGGCAGTAAGTAAGAGAGAGAGACATGACCCTGGCAGTAAGAGAGAGAGAGACATGACCCTGGCAGTAAGAGAGAGAGACATGACCCTGGCAGTAAGAGAGAGAGAGACATGACCCTGGCAGTAAGAGAGAGAGAGACATGACCCTGGCAGTAAGAGAGAGAGAGACATGACCCTGGCAGTAAGAGAGAGAGAGACATGACCCTGGCAGTGGCAGTAGAGAGAGAGAGACATGACCCTGGCAGTAAGAGAGAGAGAGACATGACCCTGGCAGTAAGAGAGAGAGAGACATGACCCTGGCAGTAAGAGAGAGAGACATGACCCTGGCAGTAGAGAGAGAGAGACATGACCCTGGCAGTAAGAGAGAGACATGACCCTGGCAGTAAGAGAGAGAGAGACATGACCCTGGCAGTTAGAGAGAGAGAGACATGACCCTGGCAGTAAGAGAGAGAGAGACATGACCCTGGCAGTTAAGAGAGAGAGAGACATGACCCTGGCAGTTAGAGAGAGAGAGACATGACCCTGGCAGTAAGAGAGAGAGAGAGACATGACCCTGGCAGTAAGAGAGACATGACCCTGGCAGTAAGAGAGAGAGACATGACATGACCCTGGCAGTAAGAGAGAGAGAGACATGACCCTGGCAGTAAGAGAGAGAGAGACATGACCCTGGCAGTGACCCTGGCAAGAAGAGAGAGAGAGACATGACCCTGGCAGTAAGAGAGAGAGACATGACCCTGGCAGTAAGAGAGAGAGAGACATGACCCTGGCAGTAAGAGAGAGAGAGACATGACCCTGGCAGTAAGAGAGAGAGAGAGAGAGAGACATGACCCTGGCAGTAAGAGAGAGAGACCCTGAGTAAGAGAGAGAGAGACATGACCCTGGCAGTAAGAGAGAGAGACATAGTAGAGAGAGAGAGAGACATGACCCTGGCAGTAAGAGAGAGAGAGACATGACCCTGGCAGTAAGAGAGAGAGAGACATGACCCTGGCAGTAAGAGAGAGAGAGACATGACCCTGGCAGTAAGAGAGAGAGAGACATGACCCTGGCAGTAAGAGAGAGAGACATGACCCTGGCAGTAAGAGAGAGAGACATGACCCTGGCAGTTAGAGAGAGAGAGACATGACCCTGGCAGAGAGAGAGAGACATGACCCTGGCAGTAAGAGAGAGAGAGACATGACCCTGGCAGTAAGAGAGAGAGAGACATGACCCTGGCAGTAAGAGAGAGAGAGACATGACCCTGGCAGTAAGAGAGAGAGACATGACCCTGGCAGTAAGAGAGAGAGAGACATGACCCTGGCAGTAAGAGAGAGAGAGAGACATGACCCTGGCAGTGACCCTGGCAGTAAGAGAGAGAGACATGACCCTGGCAGTAAGAGAGAGAGAGACATGACCCTGGCAGTAAGAGAGAGAGAGACATGACCCTGGCAGTAAGAGAGAGAGACATGACCCTGGCAGTAAGAGAGAGAGACATGACCCTGGCAGTAAGAGAGAGAGAGACATGACCCTGGCAGTAAGAGAGAGAGAGAGACATGACCCTGGCAGTAAGAGAGAGAGAGACATGACCCTGGCAGTAAGAGAGAGAGAGACATGACCCTGGCAGTTAGAGAGAGACATGGCCCTGGCAGTAAGAGAGAGAGAGACATGACCCTGGCAGTAAGAGAGAGAGAGACATGACAGTGACATGACCTGGCAGTAAGAGAGAGAGACATGACCCTGGCAGTAAGAGAGAGAGACATGACCCTGAGAGAGAGAGACATGAGTAAGAGAGAGAGACATGACCCTGGCAGTAAGAGAGAGAGACATGACCCTGGCAGTAAGAGAGAGAGAGACATGACCCTGGCAGTAAGAGAGAGAGAGACATGACCCTGGCAGTAAGAGAGAGAGACATGACCCTGGCAGTAAGAGAGAGAGACATGACCCTGGCAGTAAGAGAGAGAGAGACATGACCCTGGCAGTAAGAGAGAGAGAGACATGACCCTGGCAGTAAGAGAGAGAGAGACATGACCCTGGCAGTAAGAGAGAGAGAGACATGACCCTGGCAGTAAGAGAGAGAGAGACATGACCCTGGCAGTAAGAGAGAGAGACATGACCCTGGCAGTTAAGAGAGAGAGAGACATGACCCTGGCAGTAAGAGAGAGAGAGACATGACCCTGGCAGTAAGAGAGAGAGACATGACCCTGGCAGTAAGAGAGAGAGAGACATGACCCTGGCAGTAAGAGAGAGAGAGACATGACCCTGTAAGAGAGAGAGACAGTAAGTAAGAGAGAGAGAGACATGACCCTGGCAGTAAGAGAGAGAGAGAGACATGACCCTGGCAGTAAGAGAGAGAGAGACATGACCCTGGCAGTAAGAGAGAGAGAGACATGACCCTGGCAGTTAGAGAGAGAGAGACATGACCCTGGCAGTAAGAGAGAGAGAGACATGACCCTGGCAGTAAGAGAGAGACATGACCCTGGCAGTAAGAGAGAGAGACATGACCCTGGCAGTAAGAGAGAGAGAGACATGACCCTGGCAGTAAGAGAGAGAGAGAGACATGACCCTGGCAGTAAGAGAGAGAGAGACATGACCCTGGCAGTAAGAGAGAGAGAGACATGACCCTGGCAGTAAGAGAGAGAGAGACATGACCCTGGCAGTTAGAGAGAGAGAGAGACATGACCCTGGCAGTAAGAGAGAGAGAGACATGACCCTGGCAGTAAGAGAGAGAGACATGACCCTGGCAGTAAGAGAGAGAGACATGACCCTGGCAGTAAGAGAGAGAGACATGACCCTGGCAGTAAGAGAGAGAGAGACATGACCCTGGCAGTAAGAGAGAGAGACATGACCCTGGCAGTTAGAGAGAGAGACATGGCCCTGGCAGTAAGAGAGAGAGAGACATGACCCTGGCAGTAAGAGAGAGAGAGAGAGAGACATGACCCTGGCAGTTAGAGAGAGAGAGAGACATGACCCTGGCAGTTAGAGAGAGAGAGAGACATGACCCTGGCAGTTAGAGAGAGAGAGACATGACCCTGGCAGTAAGAGAGAGAGAGACATGACCCTGGCAGTAAGAGAGAGAGAGACATGACCCTGGCAGTAAGAGAGAGAGAGAGACATGACCCTGGCAGTAAGAGAGAGAGAGACATGACCCTGGCAGTAAGAGAGAGAGAGACATGACCCTGGCAGTAAGAGAGAGAGAGACATGACCCTGGCAGTAAGAGAGAGAGACATGACCCTGGCAGTAAGAGAGAGAGACATGACCCTGGAGTAGAGAGAGAGAGACATGACCCTGGCAGTAAGAGAGAGAGAGACATGACCCTGGCAGTAAGAGAGAGAGAGACATGACCCTGGCAGTAAGAGAGAGAGACATGACCCTGGCAGTTAGAGAGAGAGAGACATGACCCTGGCAGTAGAGACATGACCCCTGGCAGTAGAGAGAGAGACATGACCCTGGCAGTTAAGAGAGAGAGAGAGACATGACCCTGGCAGTTAGAGAGAGAGAGACATGACCCTGGCAGTTAGAGAGAGAGACATGACCCTGGCAGTAAGAGAGAGAGAGACATGACCCTGGCAGTAAGAGAGAGAGAGACATGACCCTGGCAGTAAGAGAGAGAGAGAGAGAGAGACATGACCCTGGCAGTAAGAGAGAGAGAGACATGACCCTGGCAGTAAGAGAGAGAGAGACATGACCCTGGCAGTAAGAGAGAGAGACATGACCCTGGCAGTTAGAGAGAGAGAGACATGACCCTGGCAGTTAGAGAGAGAGACATGACCCTGGCAGAGAGAGAGACATGACCCTGGCAGTAAGAGAGAGAGAGACATGACCCTGGCAGTAAGAGAGAGAGACATGACCCTGGCAGTAAGAGAGAGAGACATGACCCCTGGCAGTAAGAGAGAGAGAGACATGACCCTGGCAGTAAGAGAGAGAGACATGACCCTGGCAGTAGAGAGAGAGAGACATGACCCTGGCAGTAAGAGAGAGAGAGACATGACCCTGGCAGTAAGAGAGAGAGACATGACCCTGGCAGTAAGAGAGAGAGAGACATGACCCTGGCAGTAAGAGAGAGAGATGACCCCTGGCAGTTAAGAGAGAGAGACATGACCCTGGCAGTAAGAGAGAGAGAGACATGACCCTGGCAGTAAGAGAGAGAGAGACATGACCCTGGCAGTAAGAGAGAGAGAGACATGACCCTAACAGTAAGAGAGAGAGAGAGACATGACCCTGGCAGTTAGAGAGAGAGAGAGACATGACCCTGGCAGTAAGAGAGAGAGAGAGACATGACCCTGGCAGTAAGAGAGAGAGAGACATGACCCTGGCAGTAAGAGAGAGAGACATGACCCTGGCAGTAAGAGAGAGAGACATGACCCTGGCAGTAAGAGAGAGAGAGACATGACCCTGGCAGTAAGAGAGAGAGAGAGACATGACCCTGGCAGTAAGAGAGAGAGAGACATGACCCTGGCAGTAAGAGAGAGAGACATGACCCTGGCAGTAAGAGAGAGAGACATGACCCTGGCAGTAAGAGAGAGAGAGACATGACCCTGGCAGTTAGAGAGAGAGAGACATGACCCTGGCAGTAAGAGAGAGAGAGAGACATGACCCTGGCAGTAAGAGAGAGAGAGACATGACCCTGGCAGTAAGAGAGAGAGAGACATGACCCTGGCAGTAAGAGAGAGAGAGACATGACCCTGGCAGTAAGAGAGAGAGAGACATGACCCTGGCAGTAAGAGAGAGAGAGACATGACCCTGGCAGTAAGAGAGAGAGACATGACCCTGGCAGTAAGAGAGAGAGAGACATGACCCTGGCAGTAAGAGAGAGAGAGAGACATGACCCTGGCAGTAAGAGAGAGAGAGAGAGACATGACCCTGGCAGTAAGAGAGAGAGAGACATGACCCTGGCAGTAAGAGAGAGAGAGACATGACCCTGGCAGTAAGAGAGAGAGAGACATGACCCTGGCAGTAAGAGAGAGAGACATGACCCTGGCAGTAAGAGAGAGAGAGACATGACCCTGGCAGTAAGAGAGAGAGAGACATGACCCTGGCAGTAAGAGAGAGAGAGACATGACCCTGGCAGTAAGAGAGAGAGACATGACCCTGGGCAAGAGAGAGAGAGAGAGACATGACCCTGGCAGTAAGAGAGAGAGAGACATGACCCTGGCAGTAAGAGAGAGAGAGATGACCCTGGCAGTAAGAGAGAGAGAGACATGACCCTGGCAGTAAGAGAGAGAGAGAGACATGACCCTGGCAGAGAGAGAGAGACATGACCCTGGCAGTAAGAGAGAGACATGACCCTGGCAGTAAGAGAGAGAGAGACATGACCCTGGCAGTAAGAGAGAGAGAGACATGACCCTGGCAGTAAGAGAGAGAGAGACATGACCCTGGCAGTAAGAGAGAGAGAGACATGACCCTGGCAGTTAGAGAGAGAGAGAGACATGACCCTGGCAGTTAGAGAGAGAGAGAGACATGACCCTGGCAGTAAGAGAGAGAGAGACATGACCCTGGCAGTAAGAGAGAGAGACATGACCCTGGCAGTAAGAGAGAGACATGACCCTGGCAGTAAGAGAGAGAGAGACATGACCCTGGCAGTAAGAGAGAGAGAGACATGACCCTGGCAGTTAGAGAGAGAGAGAGACATGACCCTGGCAGTAAGAGAGAGAGAGACATGACCCTGGCAGTAAGAGAGAGAGAGACATGACCCTGGCAGTAAGAGAGAGAGAGACATGACCCTGGCAGTTAGAGAGAGAGAGACATGACCCTGGCAGTAAGAGAGAGAGAGAGACATGACCCTGGCAGTAAGAGAGAGAGAGACATGACCCTGGCAGTTAAGAGAGAGAGAGACATGACCCTGGCAGTAAGAGAGAGAGACATGACCCTGGCAGTAAGAGAGAGAGACATGACCCTGGCAGTAAGAGAGAGAGACATGACCCTGGCAGTAAGAGAGAGAGAGACATGACCCTGGCAGTAAGAGAGAGAGAGACATGACCCTGGCAGTAAGAGAGAGAGAGACATGACCCTGGCAGTAAGAGAGAGAGAGACATGACCCTGGCAGTAAGAGAGAGAGAGACATGACCCTGGCAGTAAGAGAGAGAGAGACATGACCCTGGCAGTAAGAGAGAGAGAGACATGACCCTGGCAGTAAGAGAGAGAGACATGACCCTGGCAGTAAGAGAGAGAGAGAGACATGACCCTGGCAGTAAGAGAGAGAGAGACATGACCCTGGCAGTAAGAGAGAGAGACATGACCCTGGCAGTAAGAGAGAGAGACATGACCCTGGCAGTAAGAGAGAGACATGACCCTGGCAGTAAGAGAGAGAGACATGACCCTGGCAGTAAGAGAGAGAGACATGACCCTGGCAGTAAGAGAGAGAGAGACATGACCCTGGCAGTAAGAGAGAGAGAGAGACATGACCCTGGCAGTAAGAGAGAGAGAGAGACATGACCCTGGCAGTAAGAGAGAGAGAGAGACATGACCCTGGCAGTAAGAGAGAGAGAGACATGACCCTGGCAGTAAGAGAGAGACATGACCCTGGCAGTAAGAGAGAGAGAGACATGACCCTGGCAGTAAGAGAGAGAGACATGACCCTGGCAGTAAGAGAGAGAGAGACATGACCCTGGCAGTAAGAGAGAGAGAGACATGACCCTGGCAGTAAGAGAGAGAGAGACATGACCCTGGCAGTAAGAGAGAGAGAGACATGACCCTGGCAGTAAGAGAGAGAGAGACATGACCCTGGCAGTAAGAGAGAGAGAGACATGACCCTGGCAGTAAGAGAGAGAGAGACATGACCCTGGCAGTAAGAGAGAGAGACATGACCCTGGCAGTAAGAGAGAGAGACATGACCCTGGCAGTAAGAGAGAGACATGACCCTGGCAGTAAGAGAGAGAGAGACATGACCCTGGCAGTAAGAGAGAGAGACATGACCCTGGCAGTAAGAGAGAGAGAGACATGACCCTGGCAGTAAGAGAGAGAGAGACATGACCCTGGCAGTAAGAGAGAGAGACATGACCCTGGCAGTAAGAGAGAGAGAGACATGACCCTGGCAGTAAGAGAGAGAGAGACATGACCCTGGCAGTAAGAGAGAGAACATGACCCTGGCAGTAAGAGAGAGAGAGAGAGAGAGACATGACCCTGGCAGTATGACCTGAGTAAGAGAGAGACATGACCCTGGCAGTAAGAGAGAGAGAGACATGACCCTGGCAGTAAGAGAGAGAGACATGACCCTGGCAGTAAGAGAGAGAGAGACATGACCCTGGCAGTAAGAGAGAGAGACATGACCCTGGCAGTAAGAGAGAGAGAGACATGACCCTGGCAGTAAGAGAGAGAGACATGACCCTGGCAGTAAGAGAGAGAGAGACATGACCCTGGCAGTAAGAGAGAGAGAGAGACATGACCCTGGCAGTTAGAGAGAGAGACATGACCCTACATAAGACCATGACCCTGGCAGTTAGAGAGAGAGAGACATGACCCTGGCAGTAAGAGAGAGAGAGACATGACCCTGGCAGTAAGAGAGAGAGACATGACCCTGGCAGTAAGAGAGAGAGAGACATGACCCTGGCAGTAAGAGAGAGAGAGACATGACCCTGGCAGTAAGAGAGAGAGACATGACCCTGGCAGTAAGAGAGAGAGAGACATGACCCTGGCAGTAGACATGACCCTGGCAGTAAGAGAGAGAGAGACATGACCCTGGAGAGAGAGAGACATGAGTAAGAGAGAGAGAGAGACATGACCCTGGCAGTAAGAGAGAGAGAGACATGAAGAGAGAGAGACCCCTGGCAGTAAGAGAGAGAGAGACATGACCCTGGCAGTAAGAGAGAGAGAGAGACATGACCCTGGCAGTAAGAGAGAGAGAGACATGACCCTGTAAGAGAGAGAGAGACATGACCCTGGCAGTAAGAGAGAGAGACATGACCCTGGCAGTAAGAGAGAGAGACATGACCCTGGCAGTAAGAGAGAGAGAGACATGACCCTGGCAGTTGACCCTGGCAGTAAGAGAGAGAGACATGACCCTGGCAGTAAGAGAGAGAGAGACATGACCCTGGCAGTAAGAGAGAGAGACATGACCCTGGCAGTAAGAGAGAGAGAGACATGACCCTGGCAGTAAGAGAGAGAGACATGACCCTGGCAGTAAGAGAGAGAGAGACATGACCCTGGCATTCAGTAAGAGAGAGAGAGACATGACCCTGGCAGTTAGAGAGAGAGAGACATGACCCTGGCAGTAAGAGAGAGAGAGACATGACCCTGGCAATAAGAGAGAGAGAGACATGACCCTGGCAGTAAGAGAGAGAGACATGACCCTGGCAGTAAGAGAGAGAGAGACATGACCCTGGCAGTAAGAGACATGACCCTGGCAGTAAGAGAGAGACCCTGGCAGTAAGAGAGAGAGAGACATGACCCTGGCAGTAAGAGAGAGACATGACCCTGGCAGTAAGAGAGAGACATGACCCTGGCAGTAAGAGAGAGAGAGACATGACCCTGGCAGTAAGAGAGAGAAGACCTGGCAGTAAGAGAGAGAGAGACATGACCCTGGCAGTAAGAGAGAGACATGGTTTGGCAGTAAGAGAGAGACAACATGACCCTGGCAGTAACTAGAGAGAGAGAGACCCTGGCATAAGAGAGAGACATGACCCTGGCAGTTCTGAGAGAGAGAGAGACATGACCCTGGCAGTAAGAGAGAGACATGACCCTGGCAGTAAGAGAGAGAGACATGACCTGGCAGTTTAAGAGAGAGACATGACCTGGCTAAGAGAGAGAGACATGACCCTGGCAGTTAGAGAGAGAGAGACATGACCCTGGCAGTTAGAGAGAGAGAGACATGACCCTGGCAGTAAGATAGAGAGACATGACCCTGGCAGTAAGATAGAGAGACATGACACTGGCAGAGAAGATCCAGATCTCAGGGAATTAGACCAAAGTTCTCAACTGGTACAAAATATATAGAGTACTGCACACACTACAATTACTGAGGTTTAAATATATAGAGTACTGTACACACTACAATTACTGAGGTTTAAATATATAGAGTACTGCACACACTACAATTACTGAGGTTTAAATATATAGAGTACTGCACATACTACAATTACTGAGGTTTAAATATATAGAGTACTGTACACACTACAATTACTGAGGTTTAAATATATAGAGTACTGCACATACTACAATTACTGAGGTTTAAATATATAGAGTACTGTGCACACTACAATTACTGAGGTTTAAATATATAGAGTACTGTACACACTACAATTACTGAGGTTTAAATATATAGAGTACTGCACATACTACAATTACTGAGGTTTAAATATATAGAGTAACTACACACTACAATTAGAGAGGTTTAAATATATAGAGTAAGATGCACATACTACAATTACTGAGGTTTAAATATATAGAGTACTGTTCTCTACAATTACTGAGGTTTAAATATAAAGTAATGCACACAGGACAATTACTGAGGTTTAAATCCATATAATAAAAACTGCACACACTACAATTCCTGAGGTTTAAATATATAGAGTACTGCACACACTACAATTCCTGAGGTTTAAATATATAGAGTACTGCACACTACAATTACTGAGGTTTAAATATATAGAGTACTGTACACACTACAATTACTGAGGTTTAAATATAGCTGAGTCCTGCACACACTACAATTACTGAGGTTTAAATATATACTGAGTACTGTACACACTACAATTACCTAAGGTTTAAATATATAAACCTGTGTCTACTAACTACTGATGAGGATTAAATATCCTGAGTTCACAAACCTGTACACACTACAATTACTGAAGTTTAAATCCCCATAGAGTCCTGAGTTCACAAACCTGAGGACATTTAAATATATAGAAACTGTCCCCTACAATTACTGGTCCTGGGGTTTAAGTATATAGAGTACTGTACACACTACAATTACTGAGGTTTAAATAAACCTCAGTACTGCACCAGCTGGTCCTGGGGCATTACAAGGTTCTAGTAAATATGATAGAGTACTGTACACACTACAATTACTGAGGTTTAAATATATAAAGAGTACTGCACATACTACAATTACTGAATGTTTAAATATAGAGAGACTGTACACAAACTACAATTACTGAGGTTTAAAGACCTCTCTGAGAGGACTGAACCTGTCCTGTTGGGGAGGTTTAAATATATGAGAGGCTACTGCACACACTACAATGACTGAGGTTTAAAGGCTATATAGGGGAGGACTGTACACCTACTGATGAGGATAGTTTAAATATATAGAGTAGACACTCTACTGATGAGGTTTAAATATAGAGAGTACTGGATACACCCTCCAATTACTGAGGTTTAAATAGAGAGACCTACTGATGAGGACACTACAATTACTGAGGTTTAAATACGAGAGTACTGTACCACTACAATTATGAGGAAAAATAAGCTAACTGGACCCTGTTGGGGGAATGGACTGAGAGAGACCTCTGATGAGGATTCTACCCATTAAAAACTAATTCAAGTTGAAACACCTATTAAAAGGTGGCTAAAACTAATTGAATGTGTCATATGAACCAACTGCCTGTTGGGAGAGGTGTGAGGTCCACTTGCAAAACAAGATTTCATCAAATGGGACAAACACCCCATCCCTGTTGCAGAGGACGAGAGAGACCTGATGAGGAGATTCTCCTACATGTCCAGAGGAAAACTACCCAATGCATGCAGGGGGAATTAGGCCAATATCCACTAATAATAAAAACTCAGAAAAGAGCAATTCAGTTTTGGGGGAGGACTAAAATACAGTGACCCCCTCTGATGATCATTACCAAGCCCTGCAATGCCAAGAGCTGAGCAAAGAGAGTCCCCTCATCCAGCTGGTCCGGGCTTCACTAACCTGTTCTCCTAACACACTGAAGCCTCTCCCCTCATCCAGCTGGTCCTGGGGGGAGGACAGAAACCTGTTCTACTAACACACTGAAGCCTCAGTCCCCTCATCCAGCTGGTCCTGGGGCTGAGTTCACTAACCTGTTCTACTAACACACGCAGAAGCCTCAGTCCCCTCATCCAGCTGGTCCTGGAGTTCACAAACCTGTTCTGATGAGGACTGAAGCCTAGTCCCGTCCTGTTGGGGGAGGAGTTCACAAACCTGTTCTACTAACACACAGGCTGAAACCTCAGTCCCCCATCCAGCTGGTCCTGGGGCTGAGTTTAGTAACCTGTTCTAGTAACACACTGAAGCCTCAGTCCCCTCATCCAGCTGGCCCTGGGGCTGAGTTCAGTAACCTGTTCTACTAACACACTGAAACCTCAGTCCCCTCATCCAGCTGGTCCTGGGGCTGAATTCACAAACCTGTTCTGTTGGGGGACACAGAGAGACAAAACAAAAGGCTACATTACCTGTTGGGGAAACACAAGTACAAACACAAAGCAAAATGCAGTGTTCTGGCCCTAAAATGAGGATATGTCAAAATATAAAACAATTAGAGAGTGTCATTTCCCCAAATTTGAAACCCTTATTAGAGGTTTCAAAGACAGGCTACCCGTCCTGTTGGGGGAGGACGCAGAGAGACCTCTCTGATGAGGATAGGCTACCCGTCCTGTTGGGGGAGGACGCAGAGAGACCTCTCTGATGAGGATAGGCTACCCGTCCTGTTGAGGGACAGTGTCTGACAGACCAATCAACCTGCACATTTAATTATTGTGAATATCCAAAATAAGCTTTGGCAATATGTACATTGTTACGTAATGCCAATAAAGTGAATTGAATTGAATTGAGAGAGAAACAGACAGAGAGAGAGAGAGAGAGAGAGAGAAAAGAGAAGAGAGAGAGAGAGAGAGAGAGAGACAGAGAGGGGGAGAGAGGGGAGAGAGAGAGAGAGGGGGAGAGAGAGATAGAGAGAGAGAGAGAGAGAGAGAGAGAGAGAGAGAGGAACAGATGAAGTTTTGAATAGAGGTCAGAACTCAGAAGGACACAGTGTTATGTTATCAACTTCAAAATGGATAAGAGGAGGATGATGATGTCATCCAGTCAGTGAATGTTATACAAGCACACACAAACACACACAAAAATACACTCACACACACACACACACACACACACACACACACACACACACACACACACACACAAAGAGACACTTACAGACACACACAAAGAGACACTTACAGACACACACACAGACACACACACACACACACACACACTCACATTCCCTAGTGCATTGTATTACAAACAAGATGTGTACTATAATACAAACAGGATGTCATTCCCTAGTGTACTATAATACAAACAGGATGTCATTTCCTAGTGTACTATAATACAAACAGGATGTGTACTATAATACAAACAGGATGTCATTCCCTAGTGTACTATAATACAAACAGGATGTCATTCCCTAGTGTACTATAATACAAACAGGATGTTTACTATAATACAGACAGGATGTCATTTCCTAGTGTACTATAATACAAACAGGATGTGTACTATAATACAAACAGGATGTCATTCCCTAGTGTACTATAATACAAACAGGATGTCATTCCCTAGTGTACTATAATACAAACAGGATGTCATTCCCTAGTGTACTATAATAAAAAACAGGATGTCATTCCCTAGTGTACTATAATACAAACAGGATGTCATTCCCTAGTGTACTATAATACAAACAGGATGTCATTCCCTAGTGTACTATAATACAAACAGGATGTCATTCCCTAGTGTACTATAATACAAACAGGATGTCATTCCCTAGTGTACTATAATACAAACAGGATGTCATTCCCTAGTGTACTATAATACAAACAGGATGTGTACTATAATACAGACAGGATGTCATTTCCTAGTGTACTATAATACAAACAGGATGTGTACTATAATACAAACAGGATGTCATTCCCTAGTGTACTATAATACAAACAGGATGTCATTCCCTAGTGTACTATAATACAAACAGGATGTCATTCCCTAGTGTACTATAATACAAACAGGATGTGTACTATAATACAAACAGGATGTCATTCCCTAGTCGAAGTATATTACCAATCAGAGGAGGAGTGGTTTCCCAGGAGACGATGTACTATAATAAAAAGAGGATGTCATTCCCAGAGACTATACATTACTAATCAGAGGAGTGGTTTCCTAGGAGACTATATTACTAATCAGAGGAGGTCATTCCCTAGTTTTCCAGGAGACGAAGTACTTACTAATCAGAGGAGGATGTTTCCCAGTGAGAATACAAAGGATGTGTACTAAATCAAAGGAGGATGTCATTCCCAGGAGACGGAGTACATTACTAATCAGAGGAGGAGTGGTTTCCCAGGAGACGGAGTACATTACTAATCAGAGGAGGAGTGGTTTCCCAGGAGACGGAGTACATTACTAATCAGAGGAGGAGTGGTTTCCCAGGAGACGAAGTACATTACTAATCAGAGGAGGAGTTTCCCAGGAGACGAAGTACATTACTAATCAGAGGAGGAGTGGTTTCCCAGGAGACGAAGTACATTACTAATCAGAGGAGGAGTGGTTTCCCAGGAGACGAAGTACAGGCATGATTAGATGATGTGTGTGCCCAATGTGTGCTGTGCAGTCATGTGTAGGTGTAATACAACAGCATGCGTGTGATTATGTAAGAGTGTGTAATACAGACAGGATGTCATTGTGTGTGTACTATCCATCCGGATGTGTGTGTGATGGGGGGAGGGGGTATGTCATTCCCTGTGGGTACTATCCATCCGAGCCATCTGTGTGTATAATACAAAGGGATGTATTGTGTGTACTATCCATTCAGTCTGTGATATATGTGTGTGTGGGTATGTACTAACATGTTCACTTTGATGCAATAACCCAGCTGGAGAGAGTGGAGATAATTAGCATTAATGTCATTCCCATCTCTCTCTACCAATCAGAGGAGGAGTGGTTTCCCAGGAGACGGCTCTCTCTCTAATCAGAGGTAGATGGGGCTGG
The DNA here is from genome assembly GCF_034236695.1 of Oncorhynchus nerka. Classification (NCBI taxonomy): domain Eukaryota; kingdom Metazoa; phylum Chordata; class Actinopteri; order Salmoniformes; family Salmonidae; genus Oncorhynchus; species Oncorhynchus nerka. The sequence continues at coordinate 80,501,094 of NC_088413.1, read as the reverse complement.
GTCTAGTCATTTAATAGATGGTGGTTTCCCAGATGAGACTGGGTCTAATCAGGCTATAGATGGTGGTGTAGATGAGACTGGGTCTAGTCAGGTTATAGATGGTGGTTTCAGATGAGACTGGGTCTAGTCATGCTATAGATGGTTGTGTTTCCCAGATGAGACTGGGTCTAGTCAGGTTATAGATGGTGGTGTAGATGAGACTGGGTCAGTCAGGTTATAGATGGTGGTGTAGATGAGGCTGGTTTCTAGGAGACAGGTTATAGAGGGGGTGTCCCAGATGAGGCTGGGTCTAATCAGGTTATAGATGGTGGTGTAGATGAGGCTGGGTCTATCAGGTTAATAGATGGAGGATGAGGCTGGGTCAGTAGGTTATAGATGGTGGTTTAGATGAGGCTGGGTCTAGTCAGGCTGATAGATGGTGGTGTAGATGAGACTGGGTCAGTCAGGTTATAGATGGTGTCGGTGTAGATGAGGCTGGGTGTGATTATGTTATAGATGTGTGTGTAGTTGAGGCTGGGTCTAGTCAGGTTATAGATGGTGGAGGGGTAGATGAGACTGGGTCTAGTCCATCCGGTTACAGATGGTGGTGTAGATGAGGCTGGGTCTAGTCAGGTTATAGATGGTGGTGTAGATGAGACTGGGTCTAGTCAGGTTATAGATGGTGGCTGGAGATGAGACTGGGTCTAGTCAGGTTATAGATGCCCATCTGTAGATGAGGCTGGGTCTCTCTCTCTCTTATAGATGGTGGTGTAGATGAGGCTGGGTCTAGTCAGGTTATAGATGGTGTAGATGAGACTGGGTCTAGTCAGGCTATAGATGGTTGTGTAGATGAGACTGGGTCTAGTCAGGTTATAGATGGTGGTGTAGATGAGACTGGGTCTAGTCAGGTTATAGATGGTGGTGTAGATGAGGCTGGGTCTAGTCAGGTTATAGATGGTGGTGTAGATGAGGCTGGGTCTAGTCAGGTTATAGATGGTGGTGTAGATGAGGCTGGGTCTAGTCAGGTTATAGATGGTGGTGTAGATGAGGTGATCTGTGCATCAGTACGTAGTTCAAGCAGACAGCTCTGTGCTCATTCAACATGGCAACACGTCTCATAAATACAGTGATAGTGACTTCATCACATGTCAATACCTCTCACAAATACAAGTAGTGATGAAGTCAATCTCTCCTCCACTTTGAGCCAGGAGAGATTGACATGCATATTATTAATGTTATCTCTCTGTGTACATCCAAGGGCCAGCTGTGCTGCCCTGTTCTGAACCAATTGCAATTTTCCTAAGTCCTTTTTTTGTGGCACCTGACCACACGACTGAACAGTAGTCCAGGTGCGACAAAACTAGAGCCTGTAGGACATGCCTTGTTGATAGTGCTGTTAAGGTAGAAACTAGGGCCTGTAGGATCTGCCTTGTTGATAGTGCTGTTAAGAAGGTAGAAACTAGGGCCTGTAGGACATGCCTTGTTGATAGTGCTGTTAAGGTAGAAACTAGGGCCTGTAGGATCTGTCTTGTTGATAGTGATGTTAAGAAGGTAGAAACTAGGGCCTGTAGGACCTGCCTTGTTGATAGTGTTGTTAAGAAGGTAGAAACTAGGGCCTGTAGGACCTGCCTTGTTGATAGTGTTGTTAAGAAGGTAGAAACTAGGCCTGTAGGACCTATAGTGTTGTTAAGAAGGTAGAAACTAGGGCCTGTAGGACCTGCCTTGTTGATAGTGTTGTTAAGAAGGTAGAAACTAGGGCCTGTAGGACCTGCCTTGTTGATAGTGTTGTTAAGAAGGTAGAAACTAGGGCCTGTAGGACCTGCCTTGTTGATAGTGTTGTTAAGAAGGTAGAAACCAGGGCCTGTAGGACTGTTGATAGATCTGGGCCTTAGGACCTGCCTTGTTGATAGTGTTGTTAAGAAGGTAGAAACCAGGGCCTGTAGGATCTGCCTTGTTGACAGTGCTGTTACGAAGGTAGAGCAGCACTTTATTATGGACTGACTCCTCCCCCTACAGTTGTATCAATAGGTTTTGACCATGACAGTTTATATTCCAGGGTTACTCCAAGCAGTTTAGTCACCTCAACTTGCCCAATTTCCACATTATTTATTCCAATATTTAGATGAGGTTTAAGGTTTACTGAATTATTTGTCCCAAATACAATGCTTTAACCTCTTCAACTTATGGGGGCGCTATTTCATTATTGGATAAAAAAACGTGCCCGTTTTAAGCGCAATATTTTGTCACAAAAAGATGCGCGACTATGCATATAATTGACAGCTTTGGAAAGAAAACACTCTGACGTTTCCAAAACTGCAAAGATATTATCTGTGCGTGCCCCAGAACTGATGCTACAGGCGAAACCAAGATGAAACTTCAAACAGGAAATTAGCAGGATTTTTGACGCTCTGTTTTTCATTGTCTCCTTATATGGCTGTGAAAGCGCCACGAATTAGCCTGACCTTTCTATCGTTTCTCCAAGTTGTCTGCAGCATTGTGACGTATTTGTAGGCATATCATTGGAAGATTGGCAATAAGAGACTACTGTCACGCCTTGGTCATTGTATTTTGTGTTTTCGTTATATATCTGGTCAGGCCAGGGTGTGACAGGGGTTTATGTTATTGTATTTTCGTATTGGTGTTTGTTGTATTTGGGATCGCGGCTGATTAGGGGTGTTGTTAGGCTTGGCTGCCTGAGGCGATTCTCAATCAGAGTCAGGTGATTCTCGTTGTCTCTGATTGGGAACCGTATTTAGGTAGCCTGAGTTCGCTTTGTATTTCGTGGGTGATTGTCCCTGTCTCTGTGTAGTGTTCACCAGATAGGCTGTAATAAGTTTCACGTTCCGTTTGTTGTTTTGTATTCATTCAGTTATTTCATGTATCGCTATATTTTTCATTAAAGTCATGAGTAACCACCACGCTGCATTTCGGTCCTCTCTTTCAACAAACGAAGAACGTCGTTACAGAATCACCCACCACACACGGACCGAGTGGCGTGGTAACAGGCAGCAACAGCAGGCGCAGAAAAAGGAGGATGAATTGTTCGGAGAATGGACATGGGAAGACGTGTTGGATGGCAAAGGTTGTTACACTTGGGAGGAGATACTGGCCGGAAGAGATCGCCTCCCATGGGAACAGGTGGAGGCACTTAGAAGAGCAGAGGCAGCAGGAGATAGGAGCCGACGATACGAGGGAACACGGTTGGCAAGGAAGCCCGAAAAACAACCCCAAAAAATTATTGGGGGGGAGGCTTAATGGGAGTATGGCAATGCCAGGTAGGAGACCTGCGCAAACTCCCTGTGCTTTCCGGTGGGCTAGAGAGACCGGGCAGACACCGTGTTATGCTATGGAGCGCACGGTGTTTCCAGTGCGGGTGCATAGCCCGGTGCGGTTCATACCAGCCCTTCCGTATTGGCCGGGCTAGAGTGGGCATCGAGCCAGGTAAGCTTGGGCAGGCTCTGTGCTCAAGAGCTCCAGTGCGCCTGCACAGTCCGGTCTATCCAGAGCCACCTCCACACACCAGTCCTCCGGTAGCAGCTCCCCGCACCAGGCTTCCTGTGCGTGTCCTCGATCCTGTAGCACCAGTTCCAGCACCACGCACCAGGCCTTCAGTGCGCCTCGCCTGTTCAACACAGCCAGAGCCTTCCTTTCCTCCTACGCTGTCGGAGTCTCCCGCCTGTTCAGCGCAGCCAGAGCCTGTCTCCTCTCCTGTGCTGCCGGAGCCTCCTGCCTGTTCGGAGCAGCCTGAGCTGCCAGTCTGCAGAGAGCTGTCAGTCTGCCAAGTGCTGTCAGTCTGCATGAAGCAGCCAGAGCTGTCAGTCTGCAGGGAGCTGTCAGTCTGCAAGGAGCTGTCAGTCTGCAAGGAGCTGTCAGTCTGCATGAAGCAGCCTGAGCTGCCAGTCTGCAGAGAGCTGTCAATCTGCAGGGTGCTGTCAGCCTGCATGGAGCAGTCAGAGCTGTCAGTCTGCATGAAGCAGCCTGAGCTGCCAGTCTGCAGAGAGCTGTCAGTCTGCAAGGTGCTGTCAGTCTGCATGAAGCAGCCAGAGCTGCCAGTCTGCAAAGAGCTGCCAGTCTGCAGGGTGCTGTCAGCCTGCATGGAGCAGTCAGAGCTGTCAGTCTGCATAGAGCAGCTAGATCCGCCAGTCAACCAGATTCTTCCAGATCAGACAGTCAGCCATGATCTTCTAGATCTGCCAGTCAACCAGATTCTTCCAGATCTGCCAGTCAACCAGTCTCTTCCAGATCTGCCAGTCAACCAGAATCTTCCAGATCTGCCAGTCAACCAGTCTCTTCCAGATCTGCCAGTCAACCAGTCTCTTCCAGATCTGCCGGTCAACCAGTCTCTTCCAGATCTGCTAGTCAACCAGTCTCTTCCAGATCTGCTAGTCAACCAGAATCTTCCAGATCTGCTAGTCAACCAGAATCTTCCAGATCTGCTAGTCAACCAGAATCTTCCAGATCTGCTAGTCAACCTGAATCTTCCAGATCCGCCAGCCAGCCAGGATCTATCGGAGCCTACTACCTACCTGAGCTTCATCTCAGTACTGGGCTTCCTCTCAGTACTGGGCTTCCTCTCAGTACTGGGCTTTCTCTCAGTACTGGGCTTCCCCTCAGTTCCGGGCTGCCCCTCAGTCCCGAGCTGCCCCTCAGTCCCGAGCTGCCCCTCAGTCCCGAGTTGCCCCTCAGTCCCGAGCTGCCCCTCAGTCCCGAGCTGCCCCTCAGTCCCGAGCTGCTCCTCAGTCCCGAGCTGCCCCTCAGTCCTGAGCTGCCCCTCAGTCCCGAGCTGTCCCTCAGTCCCGAGTTGCCCCTCAGTCCCGAGCTGCCCCTCAGTCCCGAGCTGCCCCTCAGTCCCGAGCTGCTCCTCAGTCCCGAGCTGCCCCTCAGTCCTGAGCTGCCCCTCAGTCCCGAGCTGTCCCTCAGTCCCGAGTTGCCCCTCAGTCCCGAGCGGCCCCTCAGTCTCGAGCTGCCCCTCATTCCCGAGCTGCCCCTCAGTCCCGAGCTGCCCCTCAGTCCCGAGCTGCTCCTCAGTCCCGAGCTGCCCCTCAGTCCCGAGCTGCCCCTCAGTCCCGAGCTGCCCCTCAGTCCCGAGCTGTCCCTCAGTCCCGAGATGCTCCTCAGTCACGAGCTGCTCCTCAGTTCTGTGGGGTTCTGGGTGAGGACTATTAGGCCATGGTCGGCGGCGAGGGTGGATTATCCCAGGACGCGAAGGGGAGGAATAAGGACATTTATGGAGTGGGGTCCACGTCCCGAGCCGGAGCCGCCACCATGGACAGACGCCCACCCGGACCCTCCCTATGGTTTTGAGGTGCGTCCGGGAGTCCGCACCTTAGGGAGGGGGTTCTGTCACGCCTTGGTCATTGTATTTTGTGTTTTCGTTATATATTTGGTCAGGCCAGGGTGTGACAGGGGTTTATGTTATTGTATTTTCGTATTGGTGTTTCTTGTATTTGGGATCGCGGCTGATTAGGGGTGTTGTTAGGCTTGGCTGCCTGAGGCGATTCTCAATCAGAGTCAGGTGATTCTCGTTGTCTCTGATTGGAACCGTATTTAGGTAGCCTGAGTTCGCTTTGTATTTCGTGGGTGATTGTCCCTGTCTCTGTGTAGTGTTCACCAGATAGGCTGTAATAAGTTTCACGTTCCGTTTGTTGTTTTGTATTCATTCAGTTATTTCATGTATCGCTATATTTTTCATTAAAGTCATGAGTAACCACCACGCTGCATTTCGGTCCTCTCTTTCAACAAACGAAGAACGTCGTTACAACTACATTTACCACGTGTCCGCCCGGTGTCCTTTTTTGAAATTGTTGCGTAATCTCCAAGCTGCTCGCATTCATCCATGTGATTGAGACAGAGAGGAGACTTCCAGGAATGATATATCATGAAGAGATATGTGAAAAACACCTTGAGGATTGATTCTAAACAACGTTTACCATGTTTCAGTCGATATTATGGAGTTAATGTGGAAGAAAGTTTGGCGTTTGGATGAATGAATTTTCGTTTTTTTTTGGTAGCCAAACATGATGCAGAAAACGGACCGATTTCTCCTGCACAAATAATCTTTCAGGAAAAACTGAACATTTGCTATCTAACTGAGAGTCTCCTCATTGAAAACATCCGAAGTTCTTCAAAGGTAAATGATTTTATTTGAATGGTTTTCTGGTTTTTGTGAAAATGTTGCCTGCTGAATGCTAATGCTAAATGCTAACGATAAATGCTAAATGCTAACGCTAAATGATAACGCTAGCTATCAATGCTGTTACACAAATGCTTGTTTTGCTATGGTTGAGAAGCATATTTTTGAAAATCTGAGATGACAGTGTTGTTAACAAAAGGCTAAGCTTGAGAGCTAGCATATTGATTTCATTTCATTTACGATTTTCATGAATAGTTAACGTTGTGTTATGCTAATGAGCTTGCTGATAGATTTACACAATCCTGGATACAGTTTTTTTTTCTTAGCTAAACGTGACGCACAAAATGGAACGATTTCTCCTAAACAAATCATCTTTCAGGAAAAACTGAACATTTGCTATCTAACTGAGAGTCTCCTCATTGAAAACATCAGAAGTTCTTCAAAGGTAAATGATTTTATTTGAATGGTTTTCTGGTTTTTGTGAAAATGTTGCCTGCTGAATGCTAACGCTAAATGCTATGCTAACTATCAATGCTGTTACACAAATGCTTGTTTTGCTATGGTTGAGAGCCATATCTTTGAAAATCTGAGATGACAGTGTTGTTACCAAAAGGCTAAGCTTGAGAGCTAGCATATTTATTTCATTTCATTTGCGATTTTCATGAATAGTTAACGTTGCGTTATGGTATTGAGCTTGGGGCTATGATTACGCTACCGGATCCGGCATGGCTCCACGCAAGAAGTTAAGTCTTAGAAATCGCTCTGGATAAGAGCGTCTGCTAAATGACTTAAATGTAAATGTCAATTTAGGGCTAAATTATTCCTTGCCACCCACTCTGAAACTAACTACAACTCTTTGTTGAGTGTTTCAGTCATTTCAGTAGCTGTAGTAGCTGGCGTGTATAGTGTTGAGTCATCCTCATACATAGACACTCTGGCTTTCCTCAAAGCCAGTGGCAATTCATTAGTAAAGACTGAAAAAAGTAATGGACCTAGACAACTGCCCTGGGGAATTCCTGATTCTACCTGGATTCTGTTGGGCTTCCATTAAAGAACACCTTAGCATTCAGTCCTTATAAATTAAAATGTTTTATTATAATACATTTTTCTTCTTGGCTTTAAAAAAGCTTCAGACCTAATATTACCACTTCTTCACCAATCATCATCACGCTGCATTTTGGTCCGCTTCTCCTTCTACAGATGAACATCGTTACAGTATAGTCCTTGGGAATAAGAATCTTTGGAAGTAGGAATCCTTCCAAGTCATTTTGTCCAAAATCAGGATGTAGGTTTGGAGTTTTGATTTGTGAAGGTTATGTTGCGGAGGGTAGTATCCTTGTGGTGAAATCCAAGTTATTCCAACTCTAAATCTATCTTTTTGTAAAAACATACTGAAATATTCAGGAGCTGATCTCTCTCTCTCTCTCTCCCTCTCTCTCCCCCTCTCCCTCTCTCTCTCTCCCCCTCTCCCTCTCTCTGTCTCCCCCTCTCCCTCTCTCTCCCCTCTCCCTCTCTCTCTCTCCCCTCTCCCTCTCTCTCTCTCCCCCTCTCCCTCTCTCTGTCTCCCCCTCTCCCTCTCTCTGTCTCCCCCTCTCCCTCTCTCTCTCCCTCTCTCTCCCCCTCTCCCTCTCTCTCTCTCCCCCTCCCTCTCTCTCTCTCTCCCCTCTCCCTCTCCCCCTCTCCCACTCTTTCTCTCTCTCTCTGTCCTCCCTCAGGTGTCATCTCCCCCTCTCATCCCTCCCTCCTATTCAGTGACTAAATTCTCTGTCTAATTTCAGAGCTTCCTCCGCAGCCCCTGTGTGTGTGTCACGTCGTATCCTCCTTATACATCTGACACTTCCCTCCCACATGAGTCAACATTTTCTAAACTCAATATTGTCTCTCTCGCTGCACAGCAAAAAATACCATGCAAACACACACACACACACACACACACACACACACACACACACACACACACACACACACACACACACAGATGCATAAACACATGCTCAACATTTCACAAAAGAGGCCATCTCTGAAAACTCCAACCCTGAACACTCCAACCCTGAACACTCCAACCCTGAACATTCCAACCCTGAACATTACAACCCTGAACATTACAACCCTGAACCCTCCATCCCTGAACACTCCATCCCTGAACATTCCAACCTCTTAACACTCCAACCCTGAACACTCCAACCCTGAACATTCCAACCCTGAACATTACAACCCTGAACATTACAACCCTGAACACTCCAACCCTGAACCCTCCATCCCTGAACACTCCATCCCTGAACATTCCATCCCTGAACATTCCATCCCTGAACATTTCAACCCTGAACACTGGGAACATGGACGTGTCCAAACAGACCAGCTGTGACCTCCGTAAGGAAATCAAAGAGGCAAAACGACAGTACAGAGACAAAGTAGAGTCGCAATTCAATGGTACAGAAATGAGACAAAGTAGTGTCGCAATTCAATGGTACAGAAATGAGACGTATGTGGCAGGGACTCCAGACAATCACAGATTACAAAGGGAAAGCCAGACAGGTTGCAGACATCGATGCCTCGCTCTCGGACAACCTAAACACTTTCTTCGCCTGCTTCGAGGAAAACAACACAGAGCCGCCGATGAAGGCCCCTGCCGCTCACGAGGACTGTATGCTCCCGATCTCCGTAGCTGACTTGAGTATAGATATTTAAGCCTGTTTACCCTCGCAAGGCTGCCAGCCCAGCTGGCATCCCAAGTCGTGTCCTCAGAGCATGTGCAGAACAGCTGGCTGGAATGTTTACGGACATATTCAATCTCTTCCTATCCCAGTATGTTGTCCCCACTTGCTACAAAAATGACTACCACCCCGTAGCACTCACTTCTGTCATCATGAAATGCTTTGAGAGGCTAGTTAAGAATCATATCACCTTACCCGACACCTAAACCCGCCCCCAACAGATCCACGGATGACGCTATCGCCATCGCACTGCACACTGCCCTATTGCACCCTCGACAAGAGAATGAACTAAGTCAGAATGCGGTTTATCGACTACAGCTCAGCGTTCAACACCATAGTGCTCATCATTAAACTCGGGGCCCTGGGTCTGAACCCCGCCTTGTGCAACTGGGTCCTGGACTTCCTGACAGGCCACCCCCGGGTGGTGAAGGTAAGCAACAACACCTCGGTCACAGTGATCCTCAACACGGGGACCCCACAGGCGAGCGTGCTCAGCCCCCTTCTGTACTCCCTGTTCACCCATGACTGCGTGGCCACGCACAACTCCAACTCAATCATCAAGTTTGCGACAGTAGAAGGACTGAATACCAATAATGACGAGACAGCCTTCAGGGAGGAGGTGAGGACCCTGGCAGAGTGGTGTCAGGAAAATAAACTCTCCCTCAATGTCAACAAAATGAAGGAGCTGATTGTGGCTGTAGTGGAGAGGGTCAAAAGCTTCAAGTTCCTCAGCGTTCACATCACTGAGGACCTGAAGTGGTCCCTTCACACCAACAGCAAGAGTGCCTCTTCAACCTCAGCAGGCTGAAGAAATGTGGCTTGGCCCCTAAGACCCTCACAAACTTCTACAGATAAAACATTGAGAGCATTCTGTCGGGCTGTATCACCACCTGGTACAGCAATTGCACCACCCGGGGGCACACTGCCTGACCTTCAGGACATCTACAACACCCGGTGTTACAGGAAGACCAAGAAGATAATTCAAGAACCTCAGCCACCCGAGCCATGGCCTGTTCACCCTGCTACCATCTAGAAGACAGAGACAGTACAGGTGCATCAAAGCTGCGACCGAGAGACAGAACAGCTTCTTTCTGCATGCCATCAATCAGACAGTTAAATAGTCCCCACTAGCCGGCCTCCGCTCAGTACCCTAACCTGAATCTTAGACACTGTTACTAGTCAGCTACCAACCCGGTACTCAACATTGCACCTTAGAGACTGATGCACTTTTCCCACATTTTGTTACATTACATTTGTTACATTATATTATTTGAAAAAAATGTGAATCTATCAATCTACACACAATCATCCCATAATGACAAAGTGAAAAAACTAGTTTTTAGACATTTTTGCAAATGCGTTTTTGATAGAATCTGAGAGGTTCTGCAGAGAAGAATGGGAGAAACTCCCCAAATACAGAGGTGTGCCAAGCTTGTAGCGTCATACCCAAGAAGACTCGAGGCTGTAATGGCTGCAAAGGTGCTTCAACAAAGTACCTAGTAAAGGGTCTGAATACTTATGTAAATGTTTTATTTCAGTATTTTGTTTAATTTTACATTTGTAAACATTTCTAAAAACCTGTTATTGCTTTGTTATTATGGGGTATTGTGTGTATTTTGATGAGGGGGGGGGACTATTTAATCCATTTTAGAATAAGGCTGTAACATAAAAAAAATGTGGAAAAAGTCAAGGGGTCGGAATACTTTCCAAATGAAATGGTCTTGAATAATATTTACACACTCATACGTATATACTTTATTCTAGTCATTGCTCCTCCTATATAACTACTGTTGTCCACTTCATATGTATAAACTGTATTTGATTAGCTGTTCGGGAGTCTTATGGCTTGGATGTAGAAGCTGTTTAGAATACTCTTGGACCCTTGTCTATTTTGTCAAAACACACCATCCTATATAACTACTGTCTATACTGTCTATACACACCATCCTATATAACTACTGTCTATACACACCATCCTATATAACTACTGTCTATACTGTCTATACATACCATCCTATATAACTACTGTCTATACACACTATCCTATATAACTACTCTCTATACACACCATCCTATATAACTACTGTCTATACACACCATCCTGTATAACTACTGTCTATACACACCATCCTATATAACTACTGTCTATACTGTCTATACACACCATCCTATATAACTACTGTCTATACACACCATCCTATATAACTACTGTCTATACTGTCTATACACACCATCCTATATAACTACTGTCTATACACACCATCCTATATAACTACTGTCTATACACACCATCCTATATAACTACTGTCTATACACACCATCCTATATAACTACTGTCTATACACACCATCCTATATAACTACTGTCTATACACACCATCCTATATAACTACTGTCTATACACACCATCCTATATAACTACTGTATATACTGTCTATACACACCATCCTATATAACTACTGTCTATACACACCATCCTATATAACTACTGTCTATACACACCATCCTATATAACTACTGTCCATACTGTCTATACACACCATCCTATATAACTACTGTCTATACACACCATCCTATATAACTACTGCCTATACACACCATCCTATATAACTACTGTCTATACTGTCTATACACACCATCCTATATAACTACTGTCTATACACACCATCCTATATAACTACTGCCTATACACACCATCCTATATAACTACTGTCTATACTGTCTATACACACCATCCTATATAACTACTGTCTATACACACCATCCTATATAACTACTGTCTATACACACCATCCTATATAACTACTGTCTATACACACCATCCTATATAACTACTGTCTATACACACCATCCTATATAACTACTGTCTATACACACCATCATATTATAACTACTGTCTATACACACCATCCTATATAACTACTGTCTATACACACCATCCTATATAACTACTGTCCATACTGTCTATACACACCATCCTATATAACTACTGTCTATACACACCATCCTATATAACTACTGTCTATACACACCATCCTATATAACTACTGTCTATACTGTCTATACACACCATCCTATTATAACTACTGTCTATACACACCATCCTATATAACTACTGTCTATACTGTCTATACACACCATCCTATATAACTACTGTCTATACACACCATCCTATATAACTACTGTCTATACTGTCTATACACACCATCCTATATAACTACTGTCTATACACACCATCCTATATAACTACTCTCTTCTCTATATCTGTCTGTTCCTCTGTTTCATCCCCGTGTCAGCATCAATGTCGTTATGTTTTCCCATGTTCAGACGCTGTTCTGTTTCATGTCGATTTATTAATTCAATGTTTACTCCCTGTACTGTTGCTTCTCGTCTCCAAGCGTCTGCCCGTACACATTCACTGTCCATACTGTCTATCCACACCATCCCATAATAACTACTGTCCATACTGTCTATCCACACCCCATTCACATGTATATTTGTATCCCGAACTCTGGTCTGGAAGCTCATTTCCTACAATTCCATTTTGCCATGTTTTTTTTGTTGTACTGTATTCTCAACATAGCTCATTCTAATATATATATATATATATATATATATATATATATATAATATATATATACTACTGTATATTCCATTTTAATTACACTGTTTATACACACGACATATGTGCTCTATACTGGATTATTCACATAGCTCACTGATATATCTACTGCTGTACATATCATTCTTAGTATATATTGTGTAAATTCATACGGTGGTTAGAGGTATAGATTGCATGTGAATTATAGTCACAGGGATATTTGGATTGTTAATTGGATTCGTTCTGCATCGTTAGGAGATGGTAACATAAGCATTTTACTGCACCTGCTTTAACATCTGCTAAACTGAGTACGTGACCAATAGACTTTGATTTCCCACACACACACACACACACACCAACAATAACAGTTGTCATTGGAGGCAGCGTTAATCAACATGGGTTGGTACACACACACACACACACACACACACACACACACACACACACACACACACCGCACGCAGCCCAGTTTGTGCCCAGGGCCACATCATTGATGTTGCTATCACAGAATGATATATCTCTTCTATGGTTTATAATATAATACAACAAAAAAACTTGGACAGATAATAACACAATAACATCTAATGATATCTGTGCATGCAATCATACTCTGTGGATGCAATCATACTCTGTGGATGCAATCATAATCTGTGGATGCAATCATACTCTGTGGATGCAATCCTAATCTGTGGATGCAATCATACTCTGTGGATGCAATCATACTCTGTGGATGGAATCATAATCTGTGGATGCAATCATACTCTGTGGATGGAATCCTAATCTGTGCATGCAATCATACTCTGTGGATGCAATCATACTCTGTGGATGCAATCATAATCTGTGCATGCAATCATACTCTGTGGATGCAATCATACTCTGTGGATGCAATCCTAATCTGTGGATGCAATCATACTCTGTGGATGCAATCATAATCTGTGGATGCAATCATACTCTGTGGATGCAATCATACTCTGTGGATGGAATCCTAATCTGTGCATGCAATCATAATCTGTGGATGCAATCCTAATCTGTGGATGCAATCATACTCTGTGGATGCAATCATAATCTGTGGATGCAATCATACTCTGTGGATGCAATCATAATCTGTGGATGCAATCATACTCTGTGGATGCAATCCTAATCTGTGCATGCAATCATAATCTGTGGATGCAATCATACTCTGTGGATGCAATCCTAATCTGTGGATGCAATCATACTCTGTGGATGCAATCGTAATCTGTGGATGCAATCCTAATCTGTGGATGCAATCATAATCTGTGGATGCAATCATAATCTGTGCATGCAATCCTAATCTGTGGATGCAATCCTAATCTGTGGATGCAATCCTAATCTGTGCATGCAATCATACTCTGTGGATGATTTCCTAATTGAATAGGCCTACTAATGGTTTTCCATGTTTGATTTCAGAGCGGGGTGCGTGGGCTGAGGATGGAGGAGAGTGATGAGAGGAAAAAGGATTCTCTTCCTGGTGTTGTTGAAAGGAGAGCAAAGGGAGATGAGAGCCTGGACCAGAGAGGAGGAGAGGAGCAAAGCACGCTGACTCTCTCTCCCTCCCTCCGGTGCTGACACATTTATTTTTCAAGGCTGGACAGTGTAGGCCGCCATGGGCAGCTCCTCTCTCTCTCTCTCTCTCTCTCTCTCTCTCTCTCTCCCTCCCTCCCTCCCCCTCCCTCCCTCCCTCCCTCCCTCCCTCTCTCCATCTCACTATATTATATATATATATATATATATACTGTATATTTCAAGAGCTTGGGACTATAACGTTCTATCTGCATTTTTGTCAAATGTAGTTATTGACAAAGTCTTGTTCTTGCTGACACCATTCAAACTAATGAGGGTTCGGGAAGGGCTGAGCACACTGGAGGGACTAGCTAACACACTGGAGGGACTAGCTAACATACTGGAGGGACTAGCTAACACACTGGAGGGACTAGCTAATAGACTGGAGGGACTAGCTAACACACTGGAGGGACTAGCTAACACACTGGAGGGCCTAGCTAACAGACTGGAGGGACTAGCTAACACACTGGAGGGACTAGCTAACAGACTGGAGGGACTAGCTAACAGACTGGAGGGACTAGCTAACAGACTGGAGGGACTAGCTAACACACTGGAGGGACTAGCTAACAGACTGGAGGGACTAGCTAACACACTGGAGGGACTAGCTAACAGACTGGAGGGACTAGCTAATAGACTGGAGGGACTAGCTAGCAGACTGGAGGGACTAGCTAACAGACTGGAGGGACTAGCTAACACACTAGAGGGACTAGCTAACACACTAGAGGGACTAGCTAACAGACTATAGGGACTAGCTCACACACTGGAGGGACTAGCTAACACACTGGAGGGACTAGCTAACACACTAGATGGACTAGCTAACACACTGGAGGGCCTAGCTAACACACTGGAGGGACTAGCTAACATACTGGAGGGACTAGCTAACACACTGGAGGGACTAGCTAACACACCGGCAGGCCACACTGTAATAGGTTTTGTCGTTCCCTCTTCATGACTGTCTTGGTGTGCTTGGACCATGTTAGTTTGTTGGTGTCCATAATATCGACAGAAACATGGCAAAAGTTTTTTATAATCAATCTTCAAGGTGTTTTCCAAATATCTATTCGATAATATATCAACCGGGACAGTTGGCTTTTCACTAGGACCGGGAGGAAAAATGGCTACCTCTCTGTGTTGCGCAAAAATCAAACTGAGAGCCAACAACAGACCACTTACGCAACGTTTACTGTCATTCTTCAAAATAAAGGCCTGAAACTACGTCTAAAGGCTGTGGACACCTTATGGAAGCCACAGAAAAGGGAATCTGGTTGATATCCCTTTCATTGGGCAATAGGGATGCATAGAAAGACAGGAGTTTCAAAATAAGAGAGAGAATTATATATATATAATAATTATTATATTACATTATTCAAAACATGGTCAAAGAGAGAGACAAAGAAAGCATGGCCCATAGCCAGAGGGAGAGAAAGAGTGTAGGTTTCTCACCACAACAACTCAGGAACATAAGAGAAAGAAGAGTGAATCTAAAACCCTTTTATAAATATCTGAGTTGTTGACCAATAGTATTAGTGTAAAGTTAACCTCCAATCAGATATCAGACCTACAGGATGTAACCTCTGCTTCTCAGAGGGGAGACAATGGGGTTTGGAGAGATCAGCACAGAGAATGCTGAATTCCTAAGACAACACAGAGGAAATTCTTGCATGCAGTGAAAATCAGAGTAACTTCGGGGGCTGAACTCCATCCCTCCATCCCTCCACCCTCAATCCCTCCACTCCTCCATCCCTCCATCCCTCCATCCTCCATCCCTCCATCCTTCATCCCTCCATCCTCCACCCTCAATCCCTCCACTCCTCCATCCCTCCACTCCTCCATCCCTCCACTCCCATCTAGAAAGCAGAAAGATGAGCACTGTGGCTACTGAGTGTGATGGAGACAGAGAAAGAAGGAAACAGACAGTGAAAGAGAGAAGGTGAGAGAGAGAGAGAGATGTACAGTTGCTAAAACACATAGCTTATAATATACCGCTTGAAATGTCTATCTCTTTTAAACCTTTTTGAGTGCCATATTTGACCAGCTGACCAGCTTCACTACACCCTGCCCTGACCAGCTTCACTACACCCTGCCCTGACCAGCTTCACTACACCCTGCCCTGACCAGCTTCACTACACCCTGCCCTGACCAGCTTCACTACACCCTGCCCTGACCAGCTTCACTACACCCTGCCCTGACCAGCTTCATTACACCCTGCCCTGACCAGCATCACTACACCCTGCCCTGACCAGCATCACTACACCCTGCCCTGACCAGCTTCACTACACCCTGCCCTGACCAGCTTCACTACACCCTGCCCTGACCAGCTTCACTACACCCTGCCCTGACCAGCTTCACTACACCCTGCCCTGACCAGCTTCACTACCCTCTGCCCTGACCAGCTTCACTACACCCTGCCCTGACCAGCTTCACTACACCCTGCCCTGACCAGCTTCACTACACCCTGCCCTGACCAGCTTCACTACACCCTGCCCTGACCAGCTTCACTACACCCTGCCCTGACCAGCTTCATTACACCCTGCCCTGACCAGCTTCACTACACCCTGCCCTGACCAGCTTCACTACACCCTGCCCTGACCAGCTTCACTACACCCCTGACCCTGACCAGCTTCACTACACCCTGCCCTGACCAGCTTCACTACACCCTGCCCTGACCAGCTTCACTACACCCCTGCCCTGACCAGCTTCACTACACCCTGCCCTGACCAGCTTCACTACACCCTGCCCTGACCAGCTTCACTACACACCCTTCACTACCCCTGCCCTGACCAGCTTCACTACACCCTGCCCTGACCAGCTTCACTACACCCTGCCCTGACCAGCTTCACTACACCCTGCCCTGACCAGCTTCACTACACCCTGCCCTGACCAGCTTCACTACACCCTGCCCTGACCAGCTTCACTACACCCTGCCCTGACCAGCTTCACTACACCCTGCCCTGACCAGCTTCACTACACCCTGCCCTGACCAGCTTCACTACACCCTGCCCTGACCAGCTTCACCAACATGTAGACAGAGAACACTGAAACGTCATCTCTATCAGAGAACACTGAAACGTCATCTCTATCAGAGATCACTGAAACGTCATCTCTATCAGAGAACACTGAAACGTCATCTCTATCAGAGAACACTGAAACGTCATCTCTATCAGAGATCACTGAAACGTCATCTCTATCAGAGAACACTGAAACGTCATCTCTATCAGAGAACACTGAAACGTCATCTCTATCAGAGATCACTGAAACGTCATCTCTATCAGAGAACACTGAAACGTCATCTCTATCAGAGAACACTGAAACGTCATCTCTATCAGAGAACACTGAAACGTCATCTCTATCAGAGAACACTGAAACGTCATCTCTATCAGAGAACACTGAAACGTCATCTCTATCAGAGAACACTGAAACGTCATCTCTATCAGAGATCACTGAAACGTCATCTCTATCAGAGAACACTGAAACGTCATCTCTATCAGAGAACACTGAAACGTCATCTCTATCAGAGAACACTGAAACGTCATCTCTATCAGAGAACACTGAAACGTCATCTCTATCAGAGAACACTGAAACGTCATCTCTATCAGAGAACACTGAAACGTCATCTCTATCAGAGAACACTGAAACGCATCTCTATCAGAGAACACTGAAACGTCATCTCTATCAGAGAACACTGAAACGTCATCTCTATCAGAGAACACTGAAACGACATCTCTATCAGAGAACACTGAAACGCGTATATCTCTATCAGAGAACACTGAAACGCTCATCAACTATTAGAAGACTCCATATCTAACAACAGAGATCACTGAAACGTCATCTCTATCAGAGAACACAGATACAGACACAGATAATGATGAAGTATAATGAAGTATATATATATTTATCAGATCTAATTCTTTAGGCTCCGGCTGCAACCGCTAGGCCACTTCAACCATTAGAAGACTCCATATTAACAACAGCTAGGTCACTTCAACCATTAGAAGACTCCATATTAACAACAGCTAGGTCACTTCAACCATTAGAAGACTCCATATTAACAACAGCTAGGTCACTTCAACCATTAGAAGACCTCATATTAACAACAGCTAGGCCACTTCAACCATTAGAAGACTCCATATTAACAACAGCTAGGTCACTTCAACCATTAGAAGACTCCATATTAACAACAGCTAGGTCACTTCAACCATTAGAAGACCTCATATTAACAACAGCTAGGCCACTTCAACCATTAGAAGACTCCATATTAACAACAGCTAGGTCACTTCAACCATTAGAAGACTCCATATTAACAACAGCTAGGTCACTTCAACCATTAGAAGACCTCATATTAACAACAGCTAGGCCTCTTCAACCATTAGAAGACTCCATATTAACAACAGCTAGGCCACTTCAACCATTAGAAGACTCCATATTAACAACAGCTAGGCCACTTCAACCATTAGAAGACTCCATATTAACAACAGCTAGGTCACTTCAACCATTAGAAGACTCCATATTAACAACAGCTAGGCCACTTCAACCATTAGAAGACTCCATATTAACAACAGCTAGGCCACTTCAACCATTAGAAGACTCCATATTAACAACAGCTAGGTCACTTCAACCATTAGAAGACTCCATATTAACAACAGCTAGGCCACTTCAACCATTAGAAGACCTCATATTAACAACAGCTAGGCCACTTCAACCATTAGAAGACTCCATATTAACAACAGCTAGGCCACTTCAACCATTAGAAGACTCCATATTAACAACAGCTAGGTCACTTCAACCATTAGAAGACTCCATATTAACAACAGCTAGGCCACTTCAACCATTAGAAGACTCCATATTAACAACAGCTAGGCCACTTCAACCATTAGAAGACTCCATATTAACAACAGCTAGGCCACTTCAACCATTAGAAGACTCCATATTAACAACAGCTAGGTCACTTCAACCATTAGAAGACTCCATATTAACAACAGCTAGGCCACTTCAACCATTAGAAGACTCCATATTAACAACAGCTAGGCCACTTAAACCATTAGAAGACTCCATATTAACAACAGCTAGGTCACTTCAACCATTAGAAGACTCCATATTAACAACAGCTAGGCCACTTCAACCATTAGAAGACTCCATATTAACAACAGCTAGGCCACTTCAACCATTAGAAGACTCCATATTAACAACAGCTAGGCCACTTCAACCATTAGAAGACTCCATATTAACAACAGCTAGGCCACTTCAACCATTAGAAGACTCCATATTAACAACCACAATTTACATATCAGCTTAATCAACTTAAATGATGTACAGAAGATCAGAAAATATATCATAAAAAGGAACATTCTATGGAACTGAGATTGCCTGGTTTTGACTCACAGGCGCTAACAGTAATTGCTCAATTAACAGTTTGATAAATAGTGGCAACAGGAATTAGAGCAGTTCTATAGATGGGAGAACATGAAAGAGGTGATTCCATGTGGAGATGAAGAAATAACAACACTGACTTTAACACGAGCCATTTTAAAATCTCTCAGAGGAAAACAGCTCACAAACCCATACACACTTCCTATACACACACACACACAGACGCAGAGCTGTAATAGATAGAAAAAAGGGCAAGGGAGAGAGAGAGAGAGAGAGAGAGAGAGAGAGAGAGAGAGATGAGGGGAGAGAGAGAGATGAGGGGAGAGAGAGATGGGGAGAGAGAGAGATGAGGGGAGAGAGAGAGAGATGAGGGGAGAGAGAGATGAGGAGAGAGAGAGATGAGGGGAGAGAGAGAGATATGGGGAGAGAGAGAGATGAGGGGAGAGAGAGAGATATGGGGAGAGGGAGAGAGAGAGAGAGAGACAGTGAGAGAGAAAGAGAGAAAGAGAGAGAGCATTCTATGCCATTAAAAAACTAATTCAAGTTGAAACACCTATTAAAATGTGGCTAAAACTAATTGAATGTGTCATATGAACCAACTGCACGTTATGGCAGAGAGGTGAGGGGTCCACTTGCAAAACAAGATTTCACCAAATGGGACAAACACCCCATTGAAACCCTGCATGCAGAGTTCTGTAAGATTCTCCTACATGTCCAGAGGAAAACTACTAACAATGCATGCAGGGCAGAATTAGGCCAATATCCACTACATTTACATTTAAGTCATTTAGCAGACGCTCTTACCCCGCTACCCTGCCACCCCGCTACCCTGCCACCCCACTACCCTGCCACCACACTACCCTGCCACCCCGCTACCCTGCCACCCCGACCCGCCACCCACCGCTCTTATCAGAGCGACTTACAAATTGGTGCATTCACCTTATGACATCCAGTGGAACAGTAGTGCATCTAAATCTTTTAAGGGGGGGTGAGAGGATTACTTTATCCTATCCTAGGTATTCCTTAAAGAGGTGGGGTTTCAGGTGTCTCCGGAAGGTGGTGATTGACTCCGCTGTCCTGGCGTCGTGAGGGAGTTTGTTCCACCATTGGGGGGCCAGAGCAGCGAACAGTTTTGACTGGGCTGAGCGGGAACTGTACTTCCTCAGTGGTAGGGAGGCGAGCAGGCCAGAGGTGGATGAACGCAGTGCCCTTGTTTGGGTGTAGGGCCTGATCAGAGCCTGGAGGTACTGAGGTGCCGTTCCCCTCACAGCTCCGTAGGCAAGCACCATGGTCTTGTAGCGGATGCGAGCTTCAACTGGAAGCCAGTGGGGCACTAATAATAAAAACTCAGAAAAGAGCAATTCAGTTTTGGAAACGTCTAAAATACAGTGACCCCCTCTCATATCATTACCAAGCCCTGCAATGCCAAGAGCTGAGCAAAGAAAAGAGTCCCCTCATCCAGCTGGTCCTGGGGCTGAGTTCACTAACCTGTTCTACTAACACACTGAAGCCTCAGTCCCCTCATCCAGCTGGTCCTGGGGCTGAGTTCACAAACCTGTTCTACTAACACACTGAAGCCTCAGTCCCCTCATCCAGCAGGTCCTGGGGCTGAGTTCACTAACCTGTTCTACTAACACACTGAAGCCTCAGTCCCCTCATCCAGCTGGTCCTGAGTTCACTAACCTGTTCTACTAACACACTGAAGCCTCAGTCCCCTCATCCAGCAGGTCCTGGGGCTGAGTTCACTAACCTGTTCTACTAACACACTGAAGCCTCAGTCCCCTCATCCAGCTGGTCCTGAGTTCACTAACCTGTTCTACTAACACACTGAAGCCTCAGTCCCCTCATCCAGCTGGTCCTGGGGCTGAGTTCACAAACCTGTTCTACTAACACACTGAAGCCTCAGTCCCTTCATCCAACTGGTCCTGGGGCTGAGTTCAGTAACCTGTTCTACTAACACACTGAAGCATCAGTCCCCTCATCCAGCTGGTCCTGAGTTCACTAACCTGTTCTACTAACACACTGAAGCCTCAGTCCCCTCATCCAGCTGGTCCTGGGGCTGAGTTCACTAACCTGTTATACTAACACACTGAAGCCTCAGTCCCCTCATCCAGCTGGTCCTGAGATCACTAACCTGTTCTACTAGAACACTGAAGCCTCAGTCCCCTCATCCAGCTGGTCCTGGGGCTGAGTTCACTAACCTGTTCTATTAACACACTGAAGCCTCAGTCCCCTCATCCAGCTGGTCCTGAGTTCACTAACCTGTTCTACTAACACACTGAAGCAAAGTAATGTCGATCAGTCCCCTCATCCAGCAGGTCCTGGGGCTGAGTTCACTAACCTGTTCTACTAACACACTGAAGCCTCAGTCCCCTCATCCAGCTGGTCCTGGGGCTGAGTTCACTAACCTGTTCTACTAACACACTGAAGCCTCAGTCCCTTCATCCAACTGGTCCTGGGGCTGAGTTCAGTAACCTGTTCTACTAACACACTGAAGCATCAGTCCCCTCATCCAGCTGGTCCTGAGTTCACTAACCTGTTCTACTAACACACTGAAGCCTCAGTCCCCTCATCCAGCTGGTCCTGGGGCTGAGTTCACTAACCTGTTATACTAACACACTGAAGCCTCAGTCCCCTCATCCAGCTGGTCCTGAGATCACTAACCTGTTCTACTAGAACACTGAAGCCTCAGTCCCCTCATCCAGCTGGTCCTGGGGCTGAGTTCACAAACCTGTTCTACTAACACACTGAAGCCTCAGTCCCCTCATCCAGCTGGTCCTGGAGCTGAGTTCACAAAACTGTTCTACTAACACACTGAAGCCTCAGGACCAGAACATCCAATCAATCAGAATAAACCAAATTACAACACAGTCAAAACAAAACTACATTGATTATTAGGAAACACAAACACAAAGCAAAATGCAGTGATATCTGGCGAGAGAGAAAGAGAGAGAGAGAGAGAGACAAACCTGGCTGCCCAGAGAGGACAGGCTGTGCTCACTCTGCTCCAGGGGAGAGGTAGAGACAGAGCTGCATTTCCTATTACACTGTGACAAATACTCAGACCTAAGACAATATTTCTTTCCCAAAATTATAATTCAAGACAAAGAATTTTAAACTAAAAAGATGAAGAAAAAATCTAATATTTATTGGGTGAAAAGCCAAAATGTGCAGTTTTGGCAGCCAAATATGTGTCCTCCTGCCACAACCTGAGGGACAGCCAGTGAAAAGTGCAAAGTAATGTCGATAATATTTCCCATCTTGTTTTGTCTTTCATACCAGGTCATGTGTCTTCTCAGTCATGTTGACACTGGTCTACTACCAGGTCATGTGTCTTCTCAGTCATGTTGACACTGGTCTACTACCAGGTCATGTGTCTTCTCAGTCATGTTGACACTGGTCTACTACCAGGTCATGTGTCTTCTCAGTCATGTTGACACTGGTCTACTACCAGGGCATGTGTCTTCTCAGTCATGTTGACACTGGTCTACTACCAGGTCATGTGTCTTCTCAGTCATGTTGACACTGGTCTACTACCAGGTCATGTGTCTTCTCAGTCATGTTGACACTGGTCCACTACCAGGTCATGTGTCTTCTCAGTCATGTTGACACTGGTCCACTACCAGGTCATGTGTCTTCTCAGTCATGTTGACACTGGTCCACTACCAGGTCATGTGTCTTCTCAGTCATGTTGACACTGGTCTACTACCAGGTCATGTGTCTTCTCAGTCATGTTGACACTGGTCCACTACCAGGTCATGTGTCTTCTCAGTCATGTTGACACTGGTCTACTACCAGGTCATGTGTCTTCTCAGTCATGTTGACACTGGTCCACTACCAGGTCATGTGTCTTCTCAGTCATGTTGACACTGGTCTACTACCAGGTCATGTGTCTTCTCAGTCATGTTGACACTGGTCCACTACCAGGTCATGTGTCTTCTCAGTCATGTTGACACTGGTCTACTACCAGGTCATGTGTCTTCTCAGTCATGTTGACACTGGTCCACTACCAGGTCATGTGTCTTCTCAGTCATGTTGACACTGGTCTACTACCAGGTCATGTGTCTTCTCAGTCATGTTGACACTAGTCTACTACCAGGTCATGTGTCTTCTCAGTCATGTATAAAATACTGAACATATAAAATACTGAATCTAGTTCATGATCCCTGACGCCCGCTACCCCACCACCCCGCCACCCCGCTACCCTGCTACCCCGCCACCCCGCTACCCTGCTACCCCGCCACCCCGCTACCCTGCTACCCCACCACCCCGCCACCCCGCTACCCTGCTACCCCGCCACCCCGCTACCCTGCTACCCCGCTACCCTGCTACCCTGCCACCCCACCACCCTGCCACCCCGCTACCCCGCTACCCCGCCACCCACCACCCCGCTACCCGCCACCCCACTACCCTGCCACCCCGCCACCCCGCTACCCTGCCACCCCACTACCCTGCCACCCCGCTACCCTGCCACCCCACTACCCTGCCACCCCGCTACCCTGCCACCCCGCCGTCCTGCCACCCCGCTGCCCTGCCACCCCGCTGCCCTGCCACCCCACTACCCTGCTACCCCGCCACCCCGCCACCCCGCTACCCTGCCACCCCGCCACCCTGCTACCCCGCTACCCTGCTACCCCGCCACCCCGCTACCCTGCCACCCCGCCACCCCGCATCCCTGCCACCCCGCTACCCCGCCACCCCGCCACCCACCACCCCCCGCTACCCTGCCACCCCACTACCCTGCCACCCCGCTACCCTGCCACCCCACTACCCTGCCACCCTGCCACCCGCTACCCCGCCACCCCGCCACCCACCACCCCGCTACCCTGCCACCCCACTACCCTGCCACCCCGCTACCCTGCCACCCCGCTACCCTGCCACCATGCCACCCCGCCAACCTGCCACCCCACTACCCTGCCACCCCACTACCCTGCCACCCTGCCACCCCGCTACCCTGCCACCCCGCTACCCTGCCACCCCGCTACCCTGCCACCCCACTACCCTGCCACCCCACTACCCTGCCACCCCGCTACCCTGCCACCCCGCTACCCCGCCACCCACCGCTCTTATCCAGAGCGACTTACAAATTGGTGCATTCACCTTATGACATCCAGTGGAGCAGCCACTTTACAATAGTGCATCTAAATCTTTTAAGGGGGTGAGAAGGATTACTTTATCCTATCCTAGGTATTCCTTAAAGAGGTGGGGTTTCAGGTGTCTCCGGAAGGTGGTGATTGACTCCGCTGTCCTGGCGTCGTGAGGGAGTTTGTTCCACCATTGGGGGGCCAGAGCAGCGAACAGTTTTGACTGGGCTGAGCGGGAACTGTACTTCCTCAGTGGTAGGGAGGCGAGCAGGCCAGAGGTGGATGAACGCAGTGCCCTTGTTTGGGTGTAGGGCCTGATCAGAGCCTGGAGGTACTGAGGTGCCGTTCCCCTCACAGCTCCGTAGGCAAGCACCATGGTCTTGTAGCGGATGCGAGCTTCAACTGGAAGCCAGTGGAGAGAGCGGAGGAGCGGGGTGACGTGAGAGAACTTGGGAAGGTTGAACACCAGACGGGCTGTGGCGTTCTGGATGAGTTGTAGGGGTTTAATGGCACAGGCAGGGAGCCCAGCCAACAGCGAGTTGCAGTAATCCAGACGGGAGATGACAAGTGCCTGGATTAGGACCTGCGCCGCTTCCTGTGTGAGGCAGGGTCGTACTCTCTGCGGATGTTGTAGAGCATGAACCTACAGGAACGGGCCACCGCCTTGATGTTAGTTGAGAACGACAGGGTGTTGTCCAGGATCACGCCAAGGTTCTTAGCGCTCTGGGAGGAGAACACAGTGGAGTTGTCAACCGTGATGGCGAGATCATGGAACGGGCAGTCCTTCCCCGGGAGGAAGAGCAGCTCCGTCTTGCCGAGGTTCAGCTTGAGGTGGTGATCCGTCATCCACACTGATATGTCTGCCAGACATGCAGAGATGCGATTCGCCACCTGGTCATCAGAAGGGGGAAAGGAGAAGATTAATTGTGTGTCGTCTGCATAGCAATGATAGGAGAGACCATGTGAGGTTATGACAGAGCCAAGTGACTTGGTGTATAGCGAGAATAGGAGAGGGCCTAGAACAGAGCCCTGGGGGACACCAGTGGTGAGAGCACGTGGTGAGGAGACGGATTCTCGCCACGCCACCTGGTAGGAGCGACCTGTCAGGTAGGACGCAATCCAAGCGTGGGCGCGCCGGAGATGCCCAACTCGGAGAGGGTGGAGAGGAGGATCTGATGGTTCACAGTATCGAAGGCAGCCGATAGGTCTAGAAGGATGAGAGCAGAGGAGAGAGAGTTAGCTTTAGCAGTGCGGAGCGCCTCCGTGATACAGAGAAGAGCAGTCTCAGTTGAATGACTAGTCTTGAAACCTGACTGATTTGGATCAAGAAGGTCATTCTGAGAGAGATAGCGGAGAGCTGGCCAAGGACGGCACGTTCAAGGGTTTTGGAGAGAAAGAAAGAAGGGATACTGGTCTGTAGTTGTTGACATCGGAGGGATCGAGTGTAGGTTTTTTTTCAGAAGGGGTGCAACTCTCGCTCTCTTGAAGACGGAAGGGACGTAGCCAGCGGTCAGGGATGAGTTGATGAGCGAGGTGAGGTAAGGGAGAAGGTCTCCGGAAATGGTCTGGAGAAGAGAGGAGGGGATAGGGTCAAGCGGGCAGGTTGTTGGGCGGCCGGCCGTCACAAGACGCGAGATTTCATCTGGAGAGAGAGGGGAGAAAGAGGTCAGAGCACAGGGTAGGGCAGTGTGAGCAGAACCAGCGGTGTCGTTTGACTTAGCAAACGAGGATCGGATGTCGTCAACCTTCTTTTCAAAATGGTTGACGAAGTCATCTGCAGAGAGGGAGGAGGGGGAAGGGGGATTCAGGAGGGAGGAGAAGGTGGCAAAGAGCTTCCTAGGGTTAGAGGCAGATGCTTGGAATTTAGAGTGGTAGAAAGTGGCTTTAGCCGCAGCGACAGAAGAGGAAAATGTAGAGAGGAGGGAGTGAAAGGATGCCAGGTCCGCAGGGAGGCGAGTTTTCCTCCATTTCCCCTCGGCTGCCCGGAGCCCTGTTCTGTGAGCTTGCAATGAGTCGTCGAGCCACGGAGCGGGAGGGGAGGACCGAGCCGGCCTGGAGGATAGGGGACATAGAGAGTCAAAGGATGCAGAAAGGGAGGAGAGGAGGGTTGAGGAGGCAGAATCAGGAGATAGGTTGGAGAAGGTTTGAGCAGAGGGAAGAGATGATAGGATGGAAGAGGAGAGAGTAGCGGGGGAGAGAGAGCGAAGGTTGGGACGGCGCGATACCATCCGAGTAGGGGCAGTGTGGGAAGTGTTGGATGAGAGCGAGAGGGAAAAGGATACAAGGTAGTGGTCGGAGACTTGGAGGGGAGTTGCAATGAGGTTAGTGGAAGAACAGCATCTAGTAAAGATGAGGTCGAGCGTATTGCCTGCCTTGTGAGTAGGGGGAAGGTGAGAGGGTGAGGTCAAAAGAGGAGAGGAGTGGAAAGAAGGAGGCAGAGAGGAATGAGTCAAAGGTAGACGTGGGGAGGTTAAAGTCGCCCAGAACTGTGAGAGGTGAGCCGTCCTCAGGAAAGGAGCTTATCAAGGCATCAAGCTCATTGATGAACTCTCCGAGGGAACCTGGAGGGCGATAAATGATAAGGATGTTAAGCTTGAAAGGGCTGGTAACTGTGACAGCATGGAATTCAAAGGAGGCGATAGACAGATGGGTAAGGGGAGAAAGAGAGAATGACCACTTGGGAGAGATGAGGATCCCGGTGCCACCACCCCGCTGACCAGAAGCTCTCGGGGTGTGCGAGAACACGTGGGCGGACGAAGAGAGAGCAGTAGGAGTAGCAGTGTTATCTGTGGTGATCCATGTTTCCGTCAGTGCCAAGAAGTCGAGGGACTGGAGGGAGGCATAGGCTGAGATGAACTCTGCCTTGTTAGTTACAGAACAGTTAGTTACAGAACAGTTAGTTAGTTAGTTACAGAACAGTTAGTTAGTTACAGTTAGTTAGTTAGTTAGTTAGTTAGTTACAGTTAGTTACAGTTAGTTACAGTTAGTTAGTTACAGTACAGTCAGTTAGTTACATTTAGTTAGTTAGTTAGTTAGTTACAGTTAGTTAGTTAGTTAGTTAGTTAGTTAGTTAGTTAGTTAGTTAGTTACAGTACAGTCAGTTAGTTACAGTTAGTTACAGTACAGTCAGTTAGTTACAGAACAGTTAGTTAGTTAGTTACAGTTAAATAGTTACAGTACAGTCAGTTAGTTACAGTACAGTTAATTAGTTAGTTAGTTAGTTACAGTCAGTTAGTTACAGAACAGTTAATTAGTTAGTTAGTTAGTTAGTTAGTTACAGTCAGTTAGTTACAGTCAGTTAGTTAGTTACAGAACAATTAGTTAGTTAGTTACAGTACCGTTAGTTAGTTAGTTACAGTACAGTCAGTTAGTTAGTTACAGAACAGTTAGTTAGTTGCAGTTAGTTAGTTACAGTTAGTTAGTTAGTTACAGGCAGTTAGTTAATTACAGTCAGTTAGTTACAATACAGTCAGTTAGTTACAGTCAGTTAGTTACAATACAGTCAGTTAGTTACAGTTAGTTAGTTAGTTACAGGCAGTTAGTTAATTACAGTCAGTTAGTTACAGTCAGTTAGTTACAATACAGTCAGTTAGTTACAGTCAGTTAGTTACAATACAGTCAGTTAGTTACAGTCAGTTAGTTACAGTTAGTTAGTTAGTTACAGGCAGTCAGTTAGTTACAGTCAGTTAGTTACAATACAGTCAGTTAGTTACAGTCAGTTAGTTACAGTCAGTTAGTTAGTTACAATACAGTCAGTTAGTTACAGTCAGTTAGTTACAGTCAGTTAGTTAGTTACAATACAGTCAGTTAGTTACAATACAGTCAGTTAGTTACAGTCAGTTAGTTACAGTCAGTTAGTTAGTTACAATACAGTCAGTTAGTTACAGTTAGTTAGTTAGTTACAGGCAGTTAGTTAATTACAGTCAGTTAGTTACAGTCAGTTAGTTAGAATACAGGCAGTTAGTTACAGGCAGTTAGTTACAGTCAGTTAGTTAGTTAGAATACAGGCAGTTAGTTACAGGCAGTTAGTTACAGGCAGTTAGTTACAGTTAGTTAGTTACAGTCAGTTAGTTAATTACAGTCAGTTAGTTACAATACAGCCAGTTAGTTACAGTCAGTTAGTTACAATACAGTCAGTTAGTTACAGTCAGTTAGTTACAATACAGTCAGTTAGTTACAGTCAGTTAGTTACAGTACAGTCAGTTAGTTACAGTCAGTTAGTTACAATACAGTCAGTTAGTTACAGTCAGTTAGTTACAATACAGTTAGTTACAATACAGTCAGTTAGTTACAATACAGTCAGATAGTTACAGTCAGTGAGATAGTTACAGTACAGTCAGTTAGTTACAGTACAGTCAGTTAGTTACAGTACAGTCAGTTTGTTACAATACAGTCAGTTAGTTACAGTCAGTTAGTTACAGTCAGTGAGATAGTTACAGTACAGTCAGTTAGTTACAGTACAGTCAGTTAGTTACAGTCAGTGAGATAGTTACAGTACAGTCAGTTAGTTACAGTACAGTCAGTTAGTTACAGTCAGTGAGATAGTTACAGTCAGTCAGATAGTTACAGTACAGTCAGTTTGTTACAATACAGTCAGTTAGTTACAGTCAGTCAGTTAGTTACAGTCAGTGAGATAGTTACAGTACAGTCAGTTAGTTACAGTACAGTCAGTTTGTTACAGTACAGTACAGCTTCCCCTCAGTTCCGAGCTTCCCCTCAGTCCCGAGCTAAAGCAGTGAGTAAAACATACTTAGGGAGGAGGCTTCTGATGTTGACATGCATGAAACCAAGGCTTTTTCGATCACAGAAGTCAACAAATGAGGGTGCCTGGGGACATGCAGGGCCTGGGTTTACCTCCAAATCACCCGCGGAACAGAGGAGGAGTAGTATGAGGGTGCGGCTAAAGGCTATCGATACAGTGTCGATACAGTGTTAGTGTTAATACAGTGTTACAGTGTTGATATAGTGTTAATACAGTGTTACAGTGTTGATATAGTGTTAATACAGTGTTACAGTGTTAATACAGTGTTGATACAGTGTTAATAGGTGTTACAGTGTTAATAGGTGTTACAGTGTTAATAGGTGTTACAGTGTTTAATAGTGTATCGCTGTTCAACCATCAAGTCATAGAGGAGCCGCAGCCTGGAAACACACACCGCACACACACCGCACACACACCGCACACACACACACACACACACACACACACACACACACACACACACACACACACACACACACACACACACACACACACACACACACACACACAGAGAGAGGGGGCAGAGAGAGAGAGATAGAGGGGAGAGGGGTTAGAGGGAGAGAGATAGAGGGGGAGAGGGGGGCAGAGAGAGATTTAGAGGTGGAGGTGGGCAAAGAGAGAGAGATAGATAGAAGGGGAGATGGGGCAGAGGAAGGGGAGAGGGGGGCAGAGGAAGGGGAGAGGGGGCAGAGGAAGGGGAGAGGGGGCAGAGGAAGGGGAGAGGGGGCAGAGGAAGGGGGAGAGGGGGCAGAGGAAGGGGGAGAGGGGGCAGAGGAAGGGGAGAGGGCGGCAGAGGAAGGGGGAGAGGGGGCAGAGGAAGGGGAGAGGGGGCAGAGGAAGGGGAGAGGGGGCAGAGGAAGGGGGAGAGGGCGGCAGAGGAAGGGGGAGAGGGGGGCAGAGGAAGGGGGAGAGTGCGGCAGAGAGAGAAGGTGAGATAGAGGCTGTGAGCGGGCAAACAGGCCCAACCCCCACTCTTACACTAGCCAATGGAATGTCCCAGATGCTCAGCAGGCTCTGCCCACACGACCAACAACATTGGACACTTTATGGAACACAAAGCCTTCACTATCTCAGGCCTGAGGTCATCTGCCTTTGGCCTAAAGAGCAGGAACCTGGACTTCACCAAAGAAATTAGAAATACAGACATTGTCATCCTACAAGAAACATGGTATAGAGGAGATGGACCCACTGGTTGCCCTCTAGGTTACAGAGAGCTGGTAGTCCCATCCACCAAACTACCAGGTGGGTGGTATAGAGGAGATGGACCCACTGGTTGCCCTCTAGGTTACAGAGAGCGGGTAGACCCATCCACCACACTACCAGGTGTGAAACAGGGAAGGGACTCAGGCAGTATGCTAATTTGATGTAGAGCAGACCTAACTCATTCCATTAAATTAATCAAAACAAGAACATTTTACATCTGGCTAGATATTCAAAAGGAAATGACCTTAACACAGAAAAATGTACTCCTGTGTGCTACCTACTGTATCCTGTGTGCTACCTACTGTATCCTGTGTGCTACCTACTGTATCCTGTGTGCCACGGAGGCGCTCCGCACTGCTAAAGCTAACTCTCTCTCCTCTGCTCTCATCCTTCTAGACCTATCGGCTGCCTTCGATACTGTGAACCATCAGATCCTCCTCTCCACCCTCTCCGAGTTGGGCATCTCCGGCGCGGCCCACGCTTGGATTGCGTCCTACCTGACAGGTCGCTCCTACCAGGTGGCGTGGCGAGAATCCGTCTCCACACCACGTGCTCTCACCACTGGTGTCCCCCAGGGCTCTGTTCTAGGCCCTCTCCTATTCTCGCTATACACCAAGTCACTTGGCTCTGTCATAACCTCACATGGTCTCTCCTATCATTGCTATGCAGACGACACACAATTAATCTTCTCCTTTCCCCCTTCTGATGACCAGGTGGCGAATCGCATCTCTGCATGTCTGGCAGACATATCCGTGTGGATGACGGATCACCACCTCAAGCTGAACCTCGGCAAGACGGAGCTGCTCTTCCTCCCGGGGAAGGACTGCCCGTTCCATGATCTCGCCATCACGGTTGACAACTCCATTGTGTCCTCCTCCCAGAGCGCTAAGAACCTTGGCGTGATCCTGGACAACACCCTGTCGTTCTCAACTAACATCAAGGCGGTGGCCCGTTCCTGTAGGTTCATGCTCTACAACATCCGCAGAGTACGACCCTGCCTCACACAGGAAGCGGCGCAGGTCCTAATCCAGGCACTTGTCATCTCCCGTCTGGATTACTGCAACTCGCTGTTGGCTGGGCTCCCTGCCTGTGCCATTAAACCCCTACAACTCATCCAGAACGCCGCAGCCCGTCTGGTGTTAAACCTTCCCAAGTTCTCTCACGTCACCCCGCTCCTCCGCTCCCTCCACTGGCTTCCAGTTGAAGCTCGCATCCGCTACAAGACCATGGTGCTTGCCTACGGAGCTGTGAGGGGAACGGCACCTCAGTACCTCCAGGCTCTGATCAGGCCCTACACCCAAACAAGGGCACTGCGTTCATCCACCTCTGGCCTGCTCGCCTCCCTACCACTGAGGAAGTACAGTTCCCGCTCAGCCCAGTCAAAACTGTTCGCTGCTCTGGCCCCCCAATGGTGGAACAAACTCCCTCACGACGCCAGGACAGCGGAGTCAATCACCACCTTCCGGAGACACCTGAAACCCCACCTCTTTAAGGAATACCTAGGATAGGATAAAGTAATCCCTCTCACCCCCTCCCCTGAAAAGATTTAGATGCACTACTGTTCCACTGGAGGTCATAAGGTGAATGCACCAATTTGTAAGTCGCTCTGGATAAGAGCGTCTGCTAAATGACTTAAATGTAATGTAAATGCTACCTACAGTATATCCCCCCACTAGAATCCTGCTGTATCCTGTGTGCTACCTACTGTATCCTGTGTGCTACCTACTGTATCCTGTGTGCTACCTACAGTATATCCCCCCACTAGAATCCTGCTGTATCCTGTGTGCTACCTACTGTATCCTGTGTGCTACCTACTGTATCCTGTGTGCTACCTACAGTATATCCCCCCACTAGAATCCTGCTGTATCCTGTGTGCTACCTACTGTATCCTGTGTGCTACCTACTGTATCCTGTGTGCTACCTACAGTATATCCCCCCACTAGAATCCTGCTGTATCCTGTGTGCTACCTACTGTATCCTGTGTGCTACCTACTGTATCTTGTGTGCTACCTACTGTATCCTGTGTGCTACCTACTGTATCCTGTGTGCTACCTACAGTATATCCCCCCACTAGAATCCTGCTGTATCCTGTGTGCTACCTACTGTATCCTGTGTGCTACCTACTGTATCCTGTGTGCTACCTACTGTATCCTGTGTGCTACCTACAGTATATCCCCCCACTAGAATCCTGCTGTATCCTGTGTGCTACCTACTGTATCCTGTGTGCTACCTACAGTATATCCCCCCACTAGAATCCTGCTGTATCCTGTGTGCTACATACTGTATCCTGTGTGCTACCTACTGTATCCTGTGTGCTACCTACAGTATATCCCCCCACTAGAATCCTGCTGTATCCTGTGTGCTACCTACTGTATCCTGTGTGCTACCTACTGTATCCTGTGTGCTACCTACTGTATCCTGTGTGCTACCTACTGTATCCTGTGTGCTACCTACAGTATATCCCCCCACTAGAATCCTGCTGTATCCTGTGTGCTACCTACTGTATCCTGTGTGCTACCTACTGTATCCTGTGTGCTACCTACTGTATCCTGTGTGCTACCTACTGTATCCTGTGTGCTACCTACAGTATATCCCCCCACTAGAATCCTGCTGTATCCTGTGTGCTACATACTGTATCCTGTGTGCTACCTACTGTATCCTGTGTGCTACCTACAGTATATCCCCCCACTAGAATCCTGCTGTATCCTGTGTGCTACCTACTGTATCCTGTACCTACTGTATCCTGTGTGCTACCTACTGTATCCTGTGTGCTACCTACTGTATCCTGTGTGCTACCTACAGTATATCCCCCCACTAGAATCCTGCTGTATCCTGTGTGCTACCTACTGTATCCTGTGTGCTACCTACTGTATCCTGTGTGCTACCTATTGTATCCTGTGTGCTACCTACTGTATCCTGTGTGCTACCTACTGTATCCTGTGTGCTACCTACTGTATCCTGTGTGCTACCTACAGTATATCCCCCCACTAGAATCCTGCTGTATCCTGTGTGCTACCTACTGTATCCTGTGTGCTACCTACTGTATCCTGTGTGCTACCTACTGTATCCTGTGTGCTACCTACTGTATCCTGTGTGCTACCTACAGTATATCCCTCCACTAGAATCCTGCTGTATCCTGTGTGCTACCTACTGTATCCTGTGTGCTACCTACAGTATATCCCCCCACTAGAATCCTGCTGTATCCTGTGTGCTACCTACTGTATCCTGTGTGCTACCTACTGTATCCTGTGTGCTACCTACAGTATATCCCCCCACTAGAATCCTGCTGTATCCTGTGTGCTACCTACTGTATCCTATGTGCTACCTACTGTATCCTGTGTGCTACCTACAGTATATCCCCCCACTAGAATCCTACTGTATCCTGTGTGCTACCTACAGTATATCCCCCCACTAGAATCCTACTGTATCCTGTGTGCTACCTACTGTATCCTGTGTGCTACCTACTGTATCCTGTGTGCTACCTACTGTATCCTGTGTGCTACCTACAGTATATCCCCCCACTAGAATCCTGCTGTATCCTGTGTGCTACCTACTGTATCCTGTGTGCTACCTACTGTATCCTGTGTGCTACCTACAGTATATCCCCCCACTAGAATCCTGCTGTATCCTGTGTGCTACCTACTGTATCCTGTGTGCTACCTACTGTATCCTGTGTGCTACCTACTGTATCCTGTGTGCTACCTACTGTATCCTGTGTGCTACCTACAGTATATCCCCCCACTAGAATCCTGCTGTATCCTGTGTGCTACCTACTGTATCCTGTGTGCTACCTACAGTATATCCCCCCACTAGAATCCTGCTGTATCCTGTGTGCTACCTACTGTATCCTGTGTGCTACCTACTGTATCCTGTGTGCTACCTACTGTATCCTGTGTGCTACCTACTGTATCCTGTGTGCTACCTACAGTATATCCCCCCACTAGAATCCTGCTGTATCCTGTGTGCTACCTACTGTATCCTGTGTGCTACCTACTGTATCCTGTGTGCTACCTACTGTATCCTGTGTGCTACCTACAGTATATCCCCCCACTAAAATCCCAATATTTTAATGAAGACAGCTTCTCCATCCTGGAGGGGAAATCAATCATTTCCAGGCCCAGAGACTTGTACTAGTCTGTGGCGACCTAAATGCCAGAACTGGACCAGAACCTGACACCCTCAGCACACAGGGGGACAAACACCTGCCTGGAGGTGACAGCATTCCCTCCCCCATATGGCCCCCTAGACACAACTATGACAACATAACCAACAAAAACAGATCACAACTCCTGCAGCTCTGTCGCACACTGGGTATGTACATAGTCAATGATAGGATTCGAGGGGACTCCTATGGTAGGTACACCTACAGCTCATCTCCTGGCAGTAGTACTGTAGACTACTTTATCACTGACCTCAACCCAGAGTCTCAGATCACAACAAAATCACACTCTATTTGAACAGAGCAATACTCAATCATGAGGCATCAAAGCCAAAGGAACTGAGTAATATTAAGTAATGCTATAGATGGAAGGAAAGTAGTGTGGACATCTGCCAAAAACAATTAGGCAACAACAAATGCAATCCCCTCTAGACAATTTCCAGGACAAAATATTTCACTGTAATAGTGAAGGTGTAAACTTGGCAGTAGAAAACATAAACAGTATATTTGACCTCTCAGCTTCCCTCCCCTATCAAATCTAAAAATGTTAAACAGAAAACTAAAGCAAATGAACAACAATGACATTTTGATTGAATGATTTGATGAAGAATGCAAAAACCTAAGAAAGAAATTGAGAAACCTGTCCAACCAAAAACATAGAGACCCAGAAAACCTGAGTCTACGCCTTCACTATGGTGAATCACTAAAACAATACAGAAATACACTACGGAAAAAGAAGGAACAGCACGTCAGAAATCAGCTCAATGTAATTGAAAAATCGACTTCTAGGGGGGCGGAGTCAGGCGCAGAGGGTAAAGGACCACTGTATTTATTCCGGAGAAAAGTAGGTCACGCCAAAACACCAGGCGCATACAATAGGCGCATACACGCTCAAGGTCCTAAACGATATCTTAACCGCCATCGATAAGAAACATTACTGTGCAGCCGTATTCATTGATCTGGCCAAGGCTTTCGACTCTGTCAACCACCGCATCCTCATCGGCAGACTCGACAGCCTTGGTTTCTCAAATGATTGCCTCGCCTGGTTCACCAACTACTTCTCTGATAGAGTTCAGTGTGTCAAATCGGAGGGTCTGCTGTCCGGACCTCTGGCAGTCTCTATGGGGGTGCCACAGGGTTCAATTCTTGGACCGACTCTCTTCTCTGTATACATCAATGAGGTCGCTCTTGCTGCTGGTGAGTCTCTGATCCACCTCTACGCAGACGACACCATTCTGTATACTTCCGGCCCTTCTTTGGACACTGTGTTAACAACCCTCCAGGCAAGCTTCAATGCCATACAACTCTCCTTCCGTGGCCTCCAATTGCTCTTAAATACAAGTAAAACTAAATGCATGCTCTTCAACCGATCGCTACCTGCACCTACCCGCCTGTCCAACATCACTACTCTGGACGGCTCTGACTTAGAATACGTGGACAACTACAAATACTTAGGTGTCTGGTTAGACTGTAAACTCTCCTTCCAGACCCATATCAAACATCTCCAATCCAAAGTTAAATCTAGAATTGGCTTCCTATTTCGCAACAAAGCATCCTTCACTCATGCTGCCAAACATACCCTTGTAAAATTGACCATCCTACCAATCCTCGACTTTGGCGATGTCATTTACAAAATAGCCTCCAATACCCTACTCAACAAATTGGATGCAGTCTATCACAGTGCAATCCGTTTTGTCACCAAAGCCCCATATACTACCCACCATTGCGACCTGTACGCTCTCGTTGGCTGGCCCTCGCTTCATACTCGTCGCCAAACCCACTGGCTCCATGTCATCTACAAGACCCTGCTAGGTAAAGTCCCCCCTTATCTCAGCTCGCTGGTCACCATAGCATCTCCCACCTGTAGCACACGCTCCAGCAGGTATATCTCTCTAGTCACCCCCAAAACCAATTCTTTCTTTGGCCGCCTCTCCTTCCAGTTCTCTGCTGCCAATGACTGGAACGAACTACAAAAATCTCTTAAATTGGAAACACTTATCTCCCTCACTAGCTTTAAGCACCAACTGTCAGAGCATCTTACAGATTACTGCACCTGTACATAGCCCACCTATAATTTAGCCCAAACAACTACCTCTTTCCCAACTGTATTTAATTTATTTATTTATTTTGCTCCTTTGCACCCCATTAATTTATTTCTACTTTGCACATTCTTCCATTGCAAAACTACCATTCCAGTGTTTTACTTGCTATATTGTATTTACTTTGCCACCATGGCCTTTTTTGCCTTTACCTCCCTTCTCACCTAATTTGCTCACATTGTATATAGACTTGTTTTTTTTTTTACTGTATTATTGACTGTATGTTTGTTTTACTCCATGTGTAACTCTGTGTCGTTGTATGTGTCGAACTGCTTTGCTTTATCTTGGCCAGGTCGCAATTGTAAATGAGAACTTGTTCTCAACTTGCTTACCTGGTTAAATAAAGGTGAAATAAAAAATAAAAAATAAAAATAAAATGACCGGCCCAACAACAGGACACAAACAGTCTGGAGAAATACAAAACAATATCACATCCACAAAACTAACAGAGAAACAAGCACAAAAGCTGGCGGGCCTACTGGGTTTAAATAGCCCACAACCAAACCTAAACACGAAACAGGTGCAACACATCAGACACAACTAACTGAGACAGAAACGGGGATCGGTGGCAGCTAGTAGGCCGGCGACGACGACCGCCGAGCGCCGCCCGAACAGGAAGAGGCACCATCTTCGGCAGGATTCGTAACAAATCCATAGAATCTAACCACTTTTGGGAAAATTGGAAAACACCAAACAAACAACAACACAAATAATTATCTATCCAAAATGGAGAAACCACTTCTCCAATCTGTTTGGCTCTACAACAAAGAACAAATGTTTCTGTCACCAACCAAGGAGGGCCTACAGCAGCACCTAGATCTTCTGCACAGATTCTGCCAGACCTGGGCCCTGACAGTAAATCTCAGTAAAACCAAAATAATGGTGTTCCAAAAAAGGTCCAGTCGCCAGGACCACAAATACAAATACATCTAGACACCTTGGCCTAAACATCAGCGCCACAGGTAACTTCCACAAGGCTGTGAACAATCTGAGAGACAAGGCAAGAAGGGCCTTCTATGCCATCAAAAGGAACATAAAATTTGACATACCAATTAGGATCTGGCTAAAATACTTGAATCAGTCATAGAACCCATTGCCCTTTATGGTTGTGAGGTCTGGGGTCCGCTCACCAACCAAGACTTCACAAAATGGGACAAACACCAAATTGCGACTTTGCATGCAGAATTCTGCAAAAATATCCTCCTTGTACAACGTAAAACACCAGATAATGCACGCAGAGCCTGTGAATAGAATGTGTCTGACTATATGATTCCTGGACATTGGAGCGAGATCTGGACTCTGTCACTACTTGGGAGGAGATAGACAGGTGGGCGGTCGACACAGGGAGAGTGTCGGAGCCCGCCTGAGATTCTCTGGAGCAGTGTGAGGAGGGATACCGGCGAATGGAGTCGGTAGGAAGCCCGAGAGGCAGCCCCAAAAATGTATTGTGGGGAGGCACACAGGGAGTGTGGCGAAGCCAGGTAGGAGACCTGCGCCAACTTCCTGTGCTTACCGGAGAGCGAGAGAGACCGGGCAGGCACCATGTTATGCTGTGGAGCGCACCCCGGTGCGGGTGCATAGCCCGGTGCGGTACATTCCAGCTCCTCGTAATAGCCGTATCGGTGAGCATCGAGCCAGGTGCCAAGTAACCGGCTCTACGCATCTGGTCTCCAGTGCGTCTCCTTGGGCCGGCGTACATGGCACCAGCCTTACGCATGGTGTCCCCGTTTCGCCAGCACAGCCCATAAGGGCTATTTGACCAAGAACGAGAGTGATGGAGTGCTGCATCAGATGACCTGGCCTCAACAATCACCCAACCTCAAACCAATTGAGATGGGTTGGGATGGGTTGGACCGCAGAGTGAAGGAAAAGCAGCCAACAAGTGCTCAGCATATGTGGGAACTCCTTCAAGACTTTTGGAAAAGCATTCCAGATGAAGCTGGTTGAGAGAATGCTAAACATGTGCAATGTTTTTATCAAGGCAAATGGTGTTTAATTTTAAGAAAATGGTTCAACACTTTTTGTATTTTACATGATTCCATATGTGTTATTTCATAGTTTTGATGTCTTCACTATTATTCTACAATGTTGAAAATATTAAAAATAAAGAAAAACCTTTGAATGATTAGGTGTGTCCAAACTTTTCACTGGTTTTGTATTATATTTTACCTGGTATAGGCCTATATTGAATTACAGGATGTGGATATACAGGATGTGGCTATCAGAATGTGGATATCAGAATGTGGATATCAGAATGTGGATATCAGGATGTGGATATCAGAATGTGGATATCAGGATGTGAATATGCAGGATGTGGATATCAGGATGTGGATATCAGAATGTGGATATCAGAATGTGGATATCAGAATGTGGATATCAGAATGTGGATATCAGAATGTGGATATCAGGATGTGAATATCAGGATGTGAATATCAGGATGTGGATTTACAGGAGGTGGATATACAGGATGTGGATATACTGTACAGGCTGTGGATATCAGAATGTGGAATTACAGGATGTGGACATATAGGATGTGGACATATAGGATGTGGACATATAGGATGTGGACATGCAGGAGGTGGATATCAGGATGTGGACATATAGGATGTGGACATACAGGAGGTGGATATCAGGATGTGGACATATAGGATGTGGACATACAGGAGGTGGATATCAGGATGTGGACATACAGGAGGTGGATATCAGGATGTGGACATATAGGATGTGGACATACAGGAGGTGGATATCAGGATGTGGACATATAGGATGTGGACATACAGGAGGTGGATATCAGGATGTGGACATATAGGATGTGGACATATGGGATGTGGACATATAGGATGTGGACATACAGGAGGTGGATATCAGGATGTGGACATACAGGAGGTGGATATCAGGATGTGGACATACAGGATGTGGACATACAGGAGGTGGATATCAGGATGTGGACATACAGGATGTGGACATACAGGAGGTGGATATCAGGATGTGGACATACAGGAGGTGGATATCAGGATGTGGACATACAGGAGGTGGATATCAGGATGTGGACATACAGGAGGTGGATATCAGGATGTGGACATATAGGATGTGGACATACAGGAGGTGGATATCAGGATGTGGACATATAGGATGTGGACATACAGGATGTGCATATCAGGATGTGGACATATAGGATGTGGACATATAGGATGTGGACATACAGGAGGTGGATATCAGGATGTGGACATATAGGATGTGGACATACAGGAGGTGGATATCAGGATGTGGACATACAGGATGTGGACATATAGGATGTGGACATATAGGATGTGGACATATAGGATGTGGACATATAGGATTTGGACATATAGGATGTGGACATACAGGAGGTGGATATCAGGATGTGGACATACAGGAGGTGGATATCAGGATGTGGACATACAGGATGTAGACATACAGGAGGTGGATATCAGGATGTGGACATATAGGATGTGGACATACAGGAGGTGGATATCAGGATGTGGACATATAGGATGTGGACATATAGGATGTGGACATACAGGAGGTGGATATCAGGATGTGGACATACAGGAGGTGGATATCAGGATGTGGACATATAGGATGTGGACATACAGGAGGTGGATATCAGGATGTGGACATATAGGATGTGGACATACAGGAGGTGGATATCAGGATGTGGACATATAGGATGTGGACATACAGGAGGTGGATATCAGGATGTGGACATATAGGATGTGGACATACAGGAGGTGGATATCAGGATGTGGACATATAGGATGTGGACATACAGGAGGTGGATATCAGGATGTGGACATACAGGAGGTGGATATCAGGATGTGGACATATAGGAGGTACAATCCACATCATGTAGTCTTATCACTTGTCATCAAAGCCCCATATACTACCCACCACTGCGACCTGTATGCTCTCGTTAAATGGCCCTTGCTACATATTCGTCGCCAAACCCACT
Organism: Oncorhynchus nerka; assembly: GCF_034236695.1. Classification (NCBI taxonomy): domain Eukaryota; kingdom Metazoa; phylum Chordata; class Actinopteri; order Salmoniformes; family Salmonidae; genus Oncorhynchus; species Oncorhynchus nerka. The sequence continues at coordinate 80,460,440 of NC_088413.1, read as the reverse complement.
GGTTCCAGGTCATCTATAAGTCTTTGCTAGGTAAAGCCACGTCTTATCTCAGCTCACTGGTCACCATATCAACACCCACCCGTAGCACGCGCTCCAGCAGGTACAGTTGAAGTCAGAAGTTTACATACACTGAGGTTGGAGTCATTAAAAGTAGTTTTTCAACCACTCCACAAATTTCTTGTTAACAAACTATAGTTTTGGCAAGTCGGTTGGGACATCTATTTTGTGCATGAAACAAGTAATTTTTCCAACAATAGTTTACAAACAGATTATTTCACTTATTTATGTCTAACTTTGTGATGTTGTTTTGTCACACTGCTCTGCTTATCTTGGCCAGGTCGCAGTTGTAAATGAGATCCTGTTCTCAACTGGCCTACCTGGTTAAATAAAGGGGAAATACAATTAATAAATATACAGGATGTGCATATGCAGGATGTGGATGTACAGGATGTGGATATGAGAGGCTGATACAGGTATTTCCTAGTCACCCTTTGACATTGAGAGGAGTGTGAGGTCCCACATCAGCGCCACAGGTAACTTCCACAAGGCTGTGAACGATCTGAGAGACAAGGCAAGAAGAGCCTTCTATGCCATCAAAAAGGAACATAAAATTTGACATACCAATTAGGATCTGGCTAAAATACTTGAATCAGTTATAGAACCCATTGCCCTTTATGGTTGTGAGGTCTGGGGTCCGCTCACCAACCAAGATTTCACAAAATGGGACAAACACCAAATTGAGACTGCATGCAGAATTCTGCAAAAATATCCTCCTTGTACAACGTAAAACACCAGATAATGCACGCAGAGCAGAATTAGGCTGATGCCCTCTAATTATTATTATTATTAATTATCAGCAGAGCCTGTGAATAGAATGTGTCTGACTATATGGTGGAAATGTATTTATTTCTTTTTTACTTTTGCGTTTTACTAAGAAAAGGCTGTATGCTTTTTATTTAAGTAATATGTGTTCAGGAAGTGGAAATGTGTCTAATAAGCTATAAGTTTGTTAATGAATATTTATATTTTGTGTTTTTAAGTTATCATTTCAGTTTTACTTGGTGTTATCACTGTTACCCACTAATTATCAAAATCTAGAAAATAGATATTAATTTATATAACCACCTAAAAGGAAGCGATTCCCAAACCTTCCATAACAAAGACATCACTTACTAAGAGATGAACCTGGAGAAGAGTCCCCTAAGCAAGCTGGTCCTGGGGCTCTGTCCACAAACACAAACACACCCCACAGAGCCCCAGGACAGCAGCACAATTAGACCTAACCAAATCATGAGATAATTACTTGACACATGGAAAGAATTTACAAAAAAACAGAGCAAACTAGAATGCTATTTGGCCTTAAATAGAGAGTACACAGTGGCAGAATACCTGACCACTGTGACTGACCCAAAATTAAGGAAAGCTTTGACTATGTACAGACTCAGTTTGCATAGTTTTACTATTGAGAGAGGCCGCCAAAGGCAGACCTGGCTCTCAAGAGAAGACAGGCTATGTGCCTGTTTAGAGCGAGCGAGAGAGAAAGAAAGAAAGAAAGAAAGAGAGAGAGAAAAAGAGAAAGAGTCAGAATTTGAAAACAAACAAATCCATTTTGTACTTTAACCAATTGCACATCGTTACAACACTGTATATAGACATAATATGACATTTATAATGTCTTTATTATTATTTATTAATAATGTTATAATGTTAAGTGTTCATTTTATTTATTTTTTTTCACTTTTTCACTATTTCACTTGCTTTGGCAATGTTAACATATGTTTCCCATGTCAATAAAAACCCTTGAATTGAATTGATAGAGAGAGAGAGAGACACACAGAGACAGAGACCGAGAGAGAGAGAGAGAGAGAGAGAGAGAGAGAGAGAGAGAGAGAGAGAGAAGAGAACGAGAGAGAAGAGAACGAGATTGAGAGAACGAGAGAGAAGAGAACGAGATTGAGAGAGAGAGAGAGAGAGAGAGAGAGAGAGAGAGAGAGCGAGAGAGAGAAGAGAATGAGAGAGAAGAGAACGAGATTGAGAGAGAGAGAGAGAGAGAGAGAGAGAGAGAGAGAGAGAGAGAGAGAGAGAGAGAGAGAGAGAGAGAGAGAGAGAGAGAAGAGAACGGGAGAGAAGAGAACGAGAGAGAAGAGAACGGGAGAGAAGAGAACGAGATTGAGAGAGAGAGAGAGAGAGAGAGAGAGAGAGAGAGAGAGAGAAGTGGAGAAAGAGAGAAAGAGAAAGAGAGAGAGAGAGAGAGAGAAAGAGAGAAAGAGAGAAAGAGAAAGAGAGAAAGAGAGAAAGAGATAACACTGACCTCAGTTCATAAATCCTTAGTAAATAAAGCCTTTAGGGAATAATTTAATGTAATCTCCAATAGCCAGTAATTACCACTAAGTGTCTAAGACGGTATAGACACACAGACCAAGAAAGGACACATCACCACACACACACACAACCACAAACTCACACACACACACAACCATACACACACACATACAGCATGTGTCTGGGCAGGAGAAGAGCTGAGAGGTCAGCAGGAAGTGGATAAGTGTGGACATGTGGCCTGTCACTCCGAGAGACAAGAAGATTATAATGTCACATAGAAGAGGAGGGAAGTGGAGAGGAGAGAAGGTGAGGAAGGGAGGGGGAGGGGAGGCAGAGAGGAGGGGGAGGGGAGTTAGGGAGAAGGGGAGGAGTTAGAGGATGGGGTGGGGAGGGGAGGAAAGGAAAGGAAAGGAAAGGGAAGGGCTGAAGGGAAGGACAGAAGGGAAGGGACTGTCAGGATAGGAAGGACAGGAAGGGGAAGGGAATATTAACCAGCTGATAGGAATGGAAGGGAAGGACAGGACTGTCAATTAACCAGCTGACAGGATGGAGATATTAACCAGCTGATAGGACTGTCATATTAACCAGCTGACAGGACTGTCATATTAACCAGCTGACAGGACTGTCATATTAACCAGCTGACAGGACTGTCATATTAACCAGCTGACAGGACTGTCATATTAACCAGCTGACAGGACTGTCATATTAACCAGCTGACAGGACTGTCATATTAACCAGCTGACAGGACTGTCATATTAACCAGCTGACAGGACTGTCATATTAACCAGCTGACAGGACTGTCATAGCTGACATATTAACCAGCTGATAGGACTGTCATATTAACCAGCTGAGGACTGTATATTAACCAGCTGACACTGTCATATTAACCAGCTGACAGGACTGTCATATTAACCAGCTGACAGGACTGTCATATTAACCAGCTGACAGGACTGTCATATTAACCAGCTGACAGGACTGTCATATTAACCAGCTGATAGGACTGTCATATTAACCAGCTGATAGGACTGTCATATTAACCAGCTGACAGGACTGTCATATTAACCAGCTGACAGGACTGTCATATTAACCAGCTGACAGGACTGTCATATTAACCAGCTGACAGGACTGTCATATTAACCAGCTGACAGGACTGTCATATTAACCAGCTGACAGGACTGTCATATTAACCAGCTGACAGGACTGACAGGACTGTCATAACCAGCTGACAGGACTTAACCAGCTGACAGGACTGTCATATTATACCAGCTGACAGGACTGTCATATTAACCAGCTGACAGGACTGTCATATTAACCAGCTGATAGGACTGTCATATTAACCAGCTGATAGGACTGTCATATTAACCAGCTGACAGGACTGTCATATTAACCAGCTGACAGGACTGTCATATTAACCAGCTCACTGTCATATTAACCAGCTGATAGGACTGTCATATTAACCAGCTGATAGACTGTCATATTAACCAGCTGACAGGACTGTCATATTAACCAGCTGATAGGACTGTCATATTAACCAGCTGATAGGACTGTCATATTAACCAGCTGATAGGACTGTCATATTAACCAGCTGACAGGACTGTCATATTAACCAGCTGATAGGACTGTCATATTAACCAGCTGATAGGACTGACAGGACTCATATTAACCAGCTGACAGGACTGTCATATTAACCAGCTGATAGGACATATTAACCAGCTGATAGGACTGTCATATTAACCAGCTGATGTCATATTAACCAGCTGATAGGACTGTCATATTAACCAGCTGACAGGACTGTCATATTAACCAGCTCATACTTCAACCAGCTGACAGGACTGTCATATTAACCAGCTGATAGGACTGTCATATTAACCAGCTGATAGGACTGTCATATTAACCAGCTGACAGGACTGTCATATTAACCAGCTGACAGGACTGTCATATTAACCAGCTGACTGTCAGGACTGTCATATTAACCAGCTGATATTAACCAGCTGACTGTCATATTAACCAGCTGACAGGACTGCTCATACTGTCATATTAACCAGCTGACAGGACTGACAGGACTGTCATATTAACCAGCTGATGTCATATTAACCAGCTGAGTCATATTAACCACAGGATACTGTCATATTAACCAGCTGACAGGACTGTCATATTAACCAGCTGACAGGACTGTCATATTAACCAGCTGAGGACTGTCATATTAACCAGCTGACTGTCATATTAACCAGCTGACAGGACTGTCATATTAACCAGCTGACAGGACTGTCATATTAACCAGCTGACAGGACTGTCATATTAACCAGCTGACTGTCAGGACTGTCATATTAACCAGCTGACAGGACTGTCATATTAACCAGCTGACAGGACTGTCATATTAACCAGCTGATAGGACTATTAACCAGCTGACAGGACTGTCATATTAACCAGCTGACAGGACTGTCATATTAACCAGCTGATAGGACTGTCATATTAACCAGCTGATAGGATGGACTGTCATATTAACCAGCTGATAGGACCAGCTGACAGGACTGTCATGTCATATTAACCAGCTGACAGGACTGTCATATTAACCAGCTGACAGGACTGTCATATTAACCAGCTGACAGGACTGTCATATTAACCAGCTGATAGGACTGTCATATTAACCAGCTGATAGGACTGTCATATTAACCAGCTGATAGGACTGTCATATTAACCAGCTGACAGGACTGTCATATTAACCAGCTGATAGGACTGTCATATTAACCAGCTGATAGGACTGTCATATTAACCAGCTCAGGACTGTCATATTAACCAGCTGATAGGACTGTCATATTAACCAGCATCATAGCACTTTCCTCATAATAGTCTTTCTCTCTGTCACATCCCTGCATCCTTCAGCCGCCTTTTCCTCTCTCTCTCTCTCTCTCACACACACACACACACACACACACACACACACACACACACACACACACACACACACACACACACACACACACACACACACACACACACACAAAATCAACCGCAATCCCAGGAGCACCAGAGCCCCCACGAGGAGCATGCTGATCACTCATCCCCAGCTTCTCCCTCCTCTGGGCTGCCTCTTCCCCCTGCCTGGGCCCCTAGAGGACCCCACCCTCTGGAACCTAACAGCCAACACATATGGACACCAACACACACTCTGGAGACTAACCTCTGGGGGCCAAACACCCCCTGGCTGGATTCTGATTGGTGGAGAAACACCCCTGGTGGAGAAACACCCCCTGGTGGAGAAACACCCCCTGGTGGGGAAACACCCCCTGGTGGAGAAACACCCCCTGGTGGGGAAACACCCTCTGGTGGAGAAACACCCCCTGGTGGAGAAACACCCCCTGGCTGGATTGGCTGACTGATTGGTGGAGGGAAAACACCCCTGGCTGTTCTGACTGGAGAAACACCCCCTGCTGGATTCTGGAGAAACACCCCTGGCTGGATTCTGGAGAAACACCCCCTGGTGGAGAAACCCCCTGGTGGGGAAACACCCCCTGGTGGAGAAACACCCCCTCCACCCCCTGGTGGAGAAACACCCCCTGGGAGAAACACCCCCTGGCTGGATTCTGATTGGTGGAGAAACACCCTCTGGTGGAGAAACACCCCCTGGCTGGATTCTGACTGGTGGAGAAACACCCCCTAGCTGGATTCTGATTGGTGGAGAAACACCCCCTGGCTGGATTCTGATTGGTGGAAAACATCCCCTGGTGGGGAAACACCCCCTGGTGGAGAAACACCCCCTGGTGGGGAAACACCCCTGGCTGGATTCTGACTGAGAACACCCCTGTTGGAGAAACACCCCTGGTGGAGAAACACCCCCTGGTGGAGAAACACCCCCTGGTGGAGAAACACCCCTTCTGGTGGAGAAACACCCCCTGGTGGAGAAACACCCCCTGGCTGGATTCTGACTGGTGGAGAAACACCCCCTGTTGGAGAAACACCCCCTGGTGGGGAAACACCCCCTGGTGGAGAAACACCCCTACTGGAGAAACACCCTCTGGTGGAGAAACACCCCCTGGTGGAGAAACACCCCCTGGTGGAGAAACACCCTCTGGTGGGGAAACACCCTCTGGCTGGATTCTGACTGGTGCAACCGACAGATTGGTCAGTAGGTCATCAGACAGATCGGTCAGTAGGCCAGTACACTACAGGTACATCTGTCAACAATATAGTACACTACAGGTACATCTGTCAACAATATAGTACACTACAGGTACATCTGTCAACAATATAGTACACTACAGGTACATCTGTCAACAATATAGTACACTACAGTTAGACCTGTCAACCATATAGCACACTACAGTTACATCTGTCAACAATATAGTACACTACAGTTACATCTGTCAACAATATAGTACACTACAGGTACATCTGTCAACATCAAAGTACACTACAGTTACATCTGTCAACAATATAGCACACTACAGTTACATCTGTCAACAATATAGTACACTACAGGTACATCTGTCAACATCAAAGTACACTACAGGTACATCTGTCAACATCAAAGTACACTACAGGTACATCTGTCAACATCAAAGTACACTACAGTTAGAGCTGTCAACAATATAGTACACTACAGGTACATCTGTCAACAATATAGTACACTACAGTTAGAGCTGTCAACAATATAGTACACTACAGGTACATCTGTCAACAATATAGCACACTACAGTTACATCTGTCAACAATATAGTACACTACAGGTACATCTGTCAACAATATAGTACACTACAGGTACATCTGTCAACAATATAGTACACTACAGGTACATCTGTCAACAATATAGTACACTACAGTTACATCTGTCAACAATATAGTACACTACAGGTACATCTGTCAACAATATAACACACTACAGGTACATCTGTCAACAATATAGTACACTACAGTTAGAGCTGTGTCCATTCTGTTGCCGACTCACCTCATTGCAATAGTCTATATTCTCCAGAAAACAGACAGCCAGAGCGTGCATCAGCATTAGGAAAACAAAAACAGTAGGATTAGCAGAAGAGGTTACTTAAGGACCATGCGTGATGAGTTGCATGCAACTCACCAGCCTGGTCTCATAGACTAGACTTAACATAGTAAAGCTAAATCCGGGACAATCAAATCAGTACGATATGTTCTCCTCTCCTCTCCTCTCCTCTCCTCTCCTCTCCACTCCTCTCCTCTCCTCTCCTCTCCTCTCCTCTCCTCTCCTCTCCCCCTCTGCTCCTCTCCTCTCCTGCTCCTCTCTTCTTCCTCTCCTCCTCCTCCTCCTGCTCCTCTCTTCTTCCCCCCTCTCCCCCTCTCCTCTCCCTCTCCCCTCTGCTCCTCTCTTCTTCCCCTCCTCTCCTCTCCCCCTCTCCTCTCCTCTCTCCTCTGCTCCTCTCTTCTTCCTCTCCTCTCCTCTTCCCCTCCTCTTCCCCTCCTCTCCTCTTCCCCTCCTCTCCTCTCCTCCTCCTCTCCTCTCCCCCTCTCCTCTCCCCTCTGCTCCTCTCTTCTTCCTCTCCTCTCGTCTCCTCTTCCCCTCCTCTTACCCTCCTCTCCACTCCCCCTCCTTTCACCCTCTGTTCCTCTCCTCTCCCCTCTGCTCCTCTCCTCTTCCCCTCCTCTTCCTCTCCTCTCCTCTCTTCTTCCTCTCTTCTTCCTCTCTGCTCCTCCGTGACCTGTGTGGGTTAACACATCCACTGTCAAAAATAACACGGTCTGTGTATCAGGTAGAATGGCTAGGCAACGTGACGCGTATAGTGGAAGTGTGAGCCCACGCGGGTCAGACGATGTCTGCAATGCAAAAACAACTAAAGCTACTGTATATCTATGTTCGCACAATTCTGGTAACTTTCACAAAATGTCATTGGACACACCCTCTACAAACACACTCTCTACAAACACACTCTCTACAAACACACCCTCTACAAACACACCCTCTACAAACACACTCTCTACAAACACACTCTCTACAAACACACCCTTCTACCACCACACCCTCTACAAACTCACCCTCTGCAAACACACCCCTCTACCACCACACCCTCTACAAACACACCCCTCTACAAACTCACCCTCTGCAAACACACCCTCCACAAACACACCCCCTCTACAAACACACCCCTATACAAACACACCCCTCTACAAACACACCCTCCACAAACACACCCCTCTACAAACACACCCTCCACAAACACACCCTCTACAAACACACCCCCTCTACAAACACACCCCCTCTACAAACACACCATCCACAAACATACGAAACATAATTCTGAATTCATTATTAGTTATTTCAGTTAAGGAGCCGTACCTGATTAAAAACAGGCAAATAAATATAGTAACACACATTCGTGGTCTATCCTGTCGACAGTCATCCTGGCATGTCATCTTGCCCTACAGGCAAATACATTTCAAATATACATATACATCATTCATTGCCATAACTAAAGTGGCCGGTCCCAATCCCACCCCAACAACCATCCGAACCAATCGTACCCCATCAACCATCTGACCAAATCCACCCCATCTACCATCTGACCAAATCCACCCCATCAACCAACCGACCAATCCCACCCCATCAACCATCCGACCAATCCCATCCCATCAACCAACCGACCAATCCCACCCCATCAACCAACCGACCAATCCCACCCCATCAACCATCCGACCAATCCCACCCCATCAACCATCCGACCAATCCCATCCCATCAACCAACCGACCAATCCCACCCCATCAACTAACCGACCAATCCCACCCCATCAACCAACCGACCAAATCCACCCCATCAACCAACTGACCAAATCTACCCCATCAACCAACCGACCAATCTCACCCCATCAACCAACCGACCAATCTCACCCCATCAACCATCTGACCAAATCCACCCCATCAACCAACCGACCAATCCCACCCCATCAACCATCTGACCAATCCCACCCCATCAACCAACCGACCAATCCCACCCCATCAACCAACTGACCAATCTCACCCCATCAACCAACCGACCAATCCCACCCCATCAACCATCTGACCAAATCCCACCCCATCAACCAACCGACCAATCCCACCCTATGAACCAACCGACCAATCACACCCCATCAACCATCTGACCAAATCCACCCCATCAACCAACCGACCAAATCCACCCCATCAACCAACCGACCAATCCCACCCCATCAACCAACCGACCAATCACACCCCATCAACCAACCGACCAATCCCACCCCATCAACCAACCGACCAATCCCACCCTATGAACCAACCGACCAAATCCACCCCATCAACCAACCGACCAATCCCACCCCATCAACCAACCGACCAATCCCACCCCATCAACCAACCGACCAATCCCACCACATCAACCATCTGACCAATCACACCCCATCCACCAACCGACCGATCCCACCCCCATCAACCAACCGACCAATGCCACCCCTTTTGTAAATAAAGTACTGATCTTAGCAGTTCATGTCAGGCAACTAAACGTAAAACAAAAATACACAGCATATACACATTCATCACCACTGCTAAAATGACCGACCTTGTCCCACCAGCCAACTTTCCCCCACCAATAAAGCCTTTCTCTTCCAAAATCATTTAAATGTAAAGAATACACAGCAGCCCAACCCCCACATACTGTTGTCTCCGGGCTGGACAACAATCGATGGTTGGACAATCAATCAATCAGTCTATAAATCAATCAAACTAAAATATAGTAGATCGTCTTACCAGGTCTCATCGTTCCTGAACTCCAGTTCTCCGTAGGTGTCCTCAAAGTCCTCCCCTCCTCCCTTGGCGATCCCCTCCATGGTACGATATGGCACGATGACCGTTCCCCTCGCCCCCGAAGTCCTCAGCACCTTCACCTCCAATACGCCCACGCTCTCACTCACGTGACAGGTGTCGGTCTCGAAGGTGAATATCCCGGCGTGGTCGTCGTCCAGGATGGTAACAGTGGCGATGGCAGGGAACCCCAGCAGGGCCTTGGGGTACGGGAGAGAGTTCGGAGACAGTAGTGTCTCGTCCTCATCAGACTCCAACACGCGCACGTTGCTGAGACGCACAAAGAAGTGCTCGTCCTCCTCGAAGATGTCGTCATCGATGATGCCGACGCTGATCTCCTTGACGAACTCGCCGGGCTTGAACACCACCGTGCCCTCTGTGAACTCGTAGTCGGCGCCGGCGTTGGCTGAGCCGTCCTCTGTCTTGTAGTCAACATAGATGGTCTTGGCCATATCGCCGCCCTTCCTGGAGATGGCCAGCAGGGCGGCGCCACAGTTCTCCAGGCACTGGTACACGGCAGGTTCGAAGGCGATCCGTGACACGTACTCCTCGACTTCCTCCCCTACCACGCACACTTCCTGTATGCTGGCGCTCCTCTTGGTCTGCTCCGCCACGTGCTTCTTCAGGATGTTCCCGGCGCCTGTCATCATGCGCGTGGCCTGGATGCGGTAGAAGGCTCGGCTCTTCTGCTGGTGAGACAAGGCGTAGTAGTTAGCCATCTCTACCAGCTGGTCCATCTCCTTCTCTGGGTGTTTCTGCTTCAGGTCCTTCAGGATCCGGATCATA